>NW_015387120.1:154385-201135 GCF_001527695.2 Protobothrops mucrosquamatus
AAGAAGAAGAAGAAGAAGAAGAAGAAGAAGAGGAGGAGGAGGAGGAGGAGGAGGAGGAGGAGGAGGAGGAGGAGGAAGAGGAAGAGGAAGAGGAGGAGAATGAGGGTATTTGAAGTTGTTTTCTGGCGATTGCTTTCGGAGCAATTGTTTCCCCGCCGCTGGCAGTTTTCCTGCTCTGAGTGAGAATTCTGCCTGGGATGCCTTTCAAGGACACTCCTCCCCACCTCAGTTTTTTCTGTCTGGGCATGAAGCCATAGGCCCTCTCTGTTAATGACCTCTGTAATCTCTTTCTTGCTACATTCCTCTCCTTTACCTTCTTTACAACTCAAAGTTCAGATTGCATGACTAAAAGAATGATCCTTGGACAAAAACCAGAATCGAAAGAGGTACGTGATGTTCTAATTTTTTTTTCTCTTTTTCTGTAAGTATAGCTCTAATTCATGCATTACTTCATTGCATTTTTATAGCAAGGATGAAGTTCAGAGTACATTTTACCCTGAATATCAGCCCCACTGGTCTCCCTCTGCAGCCCATAAGGTTCATATCCGGTGTAACACAACACAGTCAGGTAAAGAGCTGAAGAGACAGTATACATTAGGCTGAGTGGCAGTATACAATATGATTTCTCTTAATTTTGGCGGTTTTTCCCTGGCTGAGCATGTAAGGCAGATCCCACGCTTGGCTTACTTCTGATTCAATATATTGCACAAACCTGAAAAATCAAATATCAAGCATGGTTGGTTGTATGAATGCACCCAAATGTTATTAGTCTTGATTTATCCTGCCTCCCTGTGTTTCCCTGAGGGGGACACTTCATTTCCATACACTATCTGACTCTGCTCTGCAGGGTCTTCCTGACAGAACTTATATTCTCAATGTCTTTCCTTCTTTAATGGACTTTTTGAATGGAGCAGAAACATGAAAGAAAGAAAGAAAGAAAGAAAGAGAGAGAGAGAGAGAGAGAGAGAGAGAGAGAGAGAGAGAGAGAGAGAGAGAGAGAGAGAGAGAGAGAGAAAGAAGACAGAGAAAGAAAGAAAGGAAGAAAGAAAGAGAAAGAAAGAAAAAAAGAAAGAAAGAAAGAAAAAAGAAAGAAAGAAAGAAGAAATAAAAAACTCAAAAGAAGCAGGAGATCAACCACATATAAATGGAAGGCAGTGATTTATACATTTTCCCCTTGAACAATCTGAAGATGGTGAACTGTGCTTCACCAGGTGCTTACTTGGTCTTTCAGTCACTTAGATGATGCTTATTAGTATGCCTTGTACCTCTTTCTTCTCTAAGGAGCATGTACTGAAGCACACCAGTGCATGTGCAAGCAAACACAGACATATGCCCTAGGGATTAATCTGAATTTGAATGGAGACAGATTCCACCAAAGTTACAAAGTCGCTGACCCAATGAAAGGACAGGAAATCAAAGTCTTTCCAGGCATGAGCAGCGAACTCAAAAGCTCATCTCGGCACTTTTCACACATCTGGCTCAAATGTTACACTTCCCTCTCCCCTCTCTTCTAAAATCCAGTCATTGTCTTCTTCGCCCCATAAACTTTCTTACCTTCCTTTTGCTCTACTTGTCCAATCTTTAAGAAGAAACTTACCAAAAGATGCGTAGCTTGGCCCAGATGAATGGAAGACAGCAAGATGTGATCCTCAGCGTTGGAAAACCGTGTCCCTGTGCAGCATTCAGAATATCTGGCAGGTTGGGAGAACCATCGCATTCACGTCTTCAGGTGCTGTAACTAATATGATGCAGTCATTCGTTTCCCTCCCTTGGAGTTAAGAGAACTTGTAAACCAGGGAAAAGGCATTTTCAAAGTCTTTACACCCGTCACACCCACGCAACCTCTCGCCAAAGGTGAGTGAACCTTTTCCCCAATCAGAGCTTCTTGGCTGCTTGTCAAAAGGGAGACTCATGATTCTGTCTTGGTCCAGAAAATGCCACACACAGAAAAAGCCATTCCTCTTCTGAAAGTTTTTTCTTTAATTCACACAAATGCCATTATTTCCAGTGACATTGTCCCATGGTCACAAAATGAAAGCATACCACCAGTCCATAGCTAGACACATAATCTCTCCAGTGAGACTTATTTCCACTTCTCTTTTAAGATGCTCCAGAACAAGACACTAGATTTTATTTGACAAAAATCATCTCCATTTCTTTAGACCAGAGGTAGTCAACCTTGGCTCTTTTATGACTCGTGGACTTCAACTCCCAGAATTCCTGAGCCAGCACAGCTGGCTCAGGAATTCTGGGAGTTGAAGTCCACGAGTCATAAAAGAGCCAAGGTTGACTACCCCTGCTTTAGACACATGCTCTCTCTTTCTATCATCTTTCTATCTCTACCTCTATCTCTGCCTACCTTTTTATCGATCCATCCAGTATTTTCCATGGGTGTATGGGTATGTTTGTGTGTCAAATTAATCTGTTTGATGAAAGCAGCACTGTGCCATCACAACAGAATCCCGACTCTTTTTGTACATGTCACCGTGTCCTAGCATGTCCAAAGAATGGAATTGCTTTCATCGTTTTATTTAAAGATGAGTCACCTTGGTGAGATGGGCAGGATAGAAATTTAGTAATAAATAAAATATGAAATAAAGCAATAATCATGTATCTATCTATTGTAAGTCTCTATTGCTAACCCAAATGATGCCAAAATCCTGAAAAGTGCATTGTGAAATCACAGTGCAAGCTTCATTAGTTTGTACTTGCATCGTAAGTGCATAAGGGATAGTTTGCATCATGATGAAGGGGTGATATTTCATCATTTGTCTGCTTCCCAATGAAGTTTTCAGGGTGTGTCCCTCACTCCCATGCCACTCAAAAGCAAAAAATGGATTTTAGCCTTCAAAAAACTGTAATTTTGCATTGCAGTTGCCATCTTAACTTTTTAGACCATTGGCTGCTGGAACTTCAGGCAAGGAGTATGAGTAATTTCATGCCAGTTTCAAGTGGGAAAGATCTGAAGAGAAGCAGAAGGGGATCAAGAGTTGACCACAAGGCTTTCCTTAAAAAAAAACAAAGAAAGGAAGCTGGGCAAAAGAATTCCCCTGCCTTGCTTTTCATGACTTGATTGGACGAGGCACTGTGCAATACAACCCTCAAAGATTATATTATTTTGCCGAATATTATATAGTCTTATTTCTGACTCAAACTGCCAATGGGGTAATTGTGACATCAGCATAGAGATACATATATTCAACAGGCACAATATTCCCCCCCTGATGAGCTTCGTTCTCAGCTCATTTTATCTCCTTCGAGAATACAGGCAGAAGATTATATGCATTTAGATGCATTTCTCCTATTTTTCTCAGATCAGCAATCGGAACCTGCTACGAATTCTGCACTGCATTTCATTATTGCTTGACTAAGCAGCAGGAATCATGCCAAGAACATCTTCGGAGATTTTATTTCTGTCCACTTTTGCCCTTGATATGCCTCAGAAGAAAGTGCAATCTGAATTTAGTATATTTACTTTGGTTTATCAGTCCTTGAAACTGTTCTCTTTGCAGGGTCTTTAACCTAAGCTTTTGGTTACAGAGTAACTAGGCTTGTAATCATATATGCATCACACTCAGTAGCCTGTATGTCTGAGGATAGATGTCTAGGGTCACATCTTTTGACATTAAAAGTTATCTTTAAAAAAAAGAAAAACCTACATTAATTCATTTGTTTCTTTTATTAATTTATAACCTAAGAGACATTGGATTTCTATAATGGAGATAAGCAACAGTTTTGGACTATAGTTTTATAATGCACTCGTAGGTTGCAAGGTAATTTAAAACGATGTCAAAAAGCAGGACCGTTTTTTTTAATGCTTTAAATTACACATAGTTCCCAAAAACCTGCAGCCTGATCATTTTGTTTTATAAAATAATGTAAAAAAGCAGAGATAATAGAATCATACATTTTGCAGTTATTATTCTGGTTCTCAATTCCTTATCTGCACGAAACTTAAAAGCAGGAGTCAGTTTAAAACAGACCTTCAATTTAAATGCAGGCGCACCAAAATTAAACACAGGATAGATTAAATCCTTATAATATCTACCCCTCTTCAAGATTCACCATAATCATCACTGCTACCTATCTAAATCAAAGTAATTTCTTGATGAAGAAACCCTTTCTTAATGAAAAAAATCTAAATGCTGAAAACTATTCCTACAGATTGTTAAGCTTTTAGGAAGAAACAGCAGATATCATGCCCTCTCTCGGCAAGCATTGCCTGTTGAATTTCTGCCTGAAAGGCAATGCAACAGTTGGATACAGCTTTCTCCCTGTTGCAAAGAGGCATTAACACTCCAGCTGGGTTCCCACCATCCTGCTAAACAATGGCAAGTCTTCCGTTTGCAGGCTAAACCCGTTTCCTGCTAACCCTGGTTCGTTTATTTGTGGCTCATTGCATTTATTGGGTGAACAATAGCAACTGGCGCATAATCTTTGTGGGCATCGAGAAAAGAGTCACTACTAGATCAAGCGAGTTGTCTGAACGTGGCTGCTTTGACGCGCAACTGGACAGTCTTCCCTAAGCGAGGCTCCAGAGGTCGCCATGGGTACGGCGAGCCCCCGGTTGCTATGGCTACCCGAGAAGCCCAGGGCGCGAACAATCCCAGAAGCCCTCGCGGCGAGCTCGCCTTGGACTACTACGCTCAGGGATGGAACGTGGGCCGCTCAAACTCTTCTACGTCATCAGGGCGCGACGTCGAACCGATCGCGGAAGCGGCTGCCGGGGCGGCCATGAGCGCGCGGTTCTTGCGAGCCTGGCGGGGCGGGTGGGGCGGGGGCCGCGGGAGGGGCCACGCGACCCCCGCGGGGGAGGCCCCGGGGCGCGAGAAGCCCCCCTGGCGAGTCCTCTTCTTCGGCACCGACCACTTCTCCGCAGAGATCCTCCGAGCGCTCCAGGCCGCCCGGTGGGTCTTCCGGATGGAGGAGCCTTGCCAANTTGAGGGTCACTCCAATCTCGGTGACCCCCCCCACCTCTGCAGCTGTCAGAGGTGTGGACTTCAACTCCCAGAATTCCCCAGCCAGACATGCTGGCTGGGGAATTCTGGGAATTGGAAGTCCACACAGCCCAAAGGTGCTTTTCCAAAAGGCAACTGGACTTTCTTGTTCTGGTTTTTTTTTTTCTAGGGTTGCCAGGTGTCCACTATTTGAGTGGACAGTCCACTTTTTTCACATTATGTTCACTATTTTTTTTCCACAAAATAGTGGACATTTTTTTTATTCAAAAGCTTTACGATGAAATGGTACGTAATCTAAAGCTGTACAGTCTACTTTTTTTTACTACTTAACCCCCCCCCCCCCACCCCCGCTTTTTGGAAGCAGACCTGGCAACCCTATTTTTTTCCCCCTTGAAAACGTCCAGGAAGACTTGAAGTAGCTTCTTGGATGAGAAGCGAAACGTTGTCGAAGAAAAAAAAGAAAAGCGAGAAAGTCCAGCTGCCTTTTGGAAAAGCACCTTTGGGACAAACGTCGCCTGGATGCTTGAGGTAGACAAGAAGTCCACACAACATCTGACAGTTGCTGAGGATGGGAAACAGTGCTGCAAGCAGTTGAGTTGATTCAACGGCGTAAGAGTGCCACAACTGTGCTTGGCTTAATACACCAAAAATCTCCCACTCCCCCTTTATTCTTAAATGAGTTTATGAATGGAGAACAAATGAGATGAATCAATGGGAAGGTCCAGGGATGGGGTGCCACATCTGCAACAGGCGGAAGTCCCTGACCAACCAGCTCCTATCAGCCCAACAGGGTTGAAGTCAGCCAACACATGACTTTAGGCTGAGATGTGAGGAATACTTGCTTTAAATATAGAAATGCCATTAAAACCTAGGTCTGGGTAATGGACAATTTAGGGTTCCCCAGATTTCCAAGTGAATACATAAAGGTTCCTAAGATAAGCACTTTATTGTGATAAAATGCAGTTTCCTGTCTTTCTTTGGGAATCCAGGTATTAAAGTAGCACATTTAATATTTAAGTCTTTTTAAAGGGTGTCCATGTCTTGTTTTTGATCCCTTGCAAAGGCAGAATGCCAAGGCCAGATCACCTTGTGGATCACCTGGAGGTGGTGACCCTGCCACCCAGTCACTCAAAGGTACTTCCTGTGAAGAAGTATGCAGAGCAGTTTCATCTTCCTGTCCACATCTGGCCAGATGTAGGTGCCTGTGAGAATTTTGACGTTGGCGTGGTGGCATCATTTGGACGTCTGCTTAGTGAGGACCTCATCCTAAAGTTCCCCTAGTAAGAATTATCACAAACATCCCCTCCCTACTCATTTTCTTAGCGTATTCCTCACACAACTATTTCTTTTATATTAAAGGAAAGGCTGCCTTCTATAATGTTTGATTATATACAGGGGTGGAAGGGCCAAGTTCCTTATAACAATTCCTGCATAGGTATCTAACTTGTTGTAATGTTTGCAACTTATGTCATCTAGTGGGCAAATTTGCCCATAAATTTACTGATGCTTCTAAAACTAAATTTCCAGTGCAAAGTGTAGGGGGATTGAGGAACCTGTAGCACTGCAAATGTTTCTGAGTTGCAGCTGTCATAAACTATGGCAGAAGAAGCTCAGAATTGCTTTCAGTATTACAGGTTGATACAGTTTCCATGGCCATAGAGTTTTATGGGAGTTATTCAAATCAGGCATCGACCTGACTACTTCTGATCAAGAATGGTAACGATTTCAAGTTCCTACAATTTTTGCCTGGAATTCAGCTAATATATCATTCTCATTTTTCCCTGGCAATGTTTTCTTTTTCACTGTGCTAAAATACTTTGTTTAGTGTTTTTAATAATCTCTTAAGGTTACATTCTTTACTGATTTAGTCATGAACAAGTGCTGATATGCATAATAATCAATGCAGCCGTAAAAACAATATACAGGCACTCCTCATTTAGCAACCACAGTTGGGACCAGCAACTGGGTCTTTATGACAAAGCATTCACTAAGTGAAACCACAACTGTGCTTACAATCTTACTTCAGCTTTCCTTTGCATTGTACACCTGCAAAGGTTGTGATTGCTAGGATTGGTTGCAAAGTTACTTTTTCATCACCTTCATAACTGTGAATATTGTCTAAACAAAGCATTGGCTAAATTAGGACTATCTGTAATTTATTGCAGTTTACCACAAGGTCAAGAAAAACATGCCAGTGCAATAAGCCAGAATTGCAGAGATATCAGTAAAAAAAACACTGTCAAAAATTACTCTTCCCTTCTACACTGCGTTATATATTGTGCTTATTACTTCGTTGAATTTTTAACTAATTGTTTTATCATAAAAACGTCTGGAAGTCACTTTGAAATCCAGCAGTATAAAAATACAATAAATGAAAATGTTACCGAAGTGCAAGTATTGTTCTAATTTCCCAATATTTTGACACAGCGGCATGCTGAATGTCCACCCCAGCTATCTTCCGCGGTGGCGTGGCCCTGCACCAATTGTCCACACCGTGCTTCATGGAGATACAGTAACCGGGGTCACAGTTATGCAGATTAGACCTAAGAGGTACGTTGGCTGTTTCATTCAGCATCCAGTCTGCAAAACACCTGGCTGTGAGAATTATTAAGCAGTGAAACAGCCTGCACTTCTGAAGTTGTGTGTGCTCCATTACTGGAGGTTTTCAAGAAAAGACGGGACATTTTGCCCAAAATGGTTTGAAGATTTCTGCACAAGGCATGAGATTGGACTAGAAGATCTCCAAGGTCTCTTCCAATCCTATGATTCTAAGATCCAAAGCTCATTACTAAAATCCTTTTTTAAATAATTGTATCAATGCTGTTCAGTCTCTCCACTACCTCTTTCTAGGTTTTTTAGATCCCATGTAGAACCTGACAAAAAGCATATCTGCAATATGTTTTATTTCCAGGTTTGATGTGGGTCCAATTATAAAACAAGAAGAATTTGCGGTTCCACCCCGTTGCTCAGCAAAAGAACTGGAGCCATTGTTATCCAAGGAAGGTGCAAACATGGTAAATGAATACCTTTGTTTAATCACCCTTAGCCCGGTGAAAACACTTACGGGAGATACAAATAAATGCCAAAAATGTATTATCAGTTGGAAAGCACCTCTTCTGGGCCCATTGTAATTTTGAATAGTCATTAAGCAACCAGTCTTAAGGATTATCTGAAATAAAATCTGAATTTCTCCCTGAGAACTTAAAAGAAGGTAGAATGCAAAGACTGGTGTTTTTCAAACTTGGCAACTTTAGTGTGTATGGATTGCAGCTCCTAGAATTGCCTAGCCAGGATTGGTGTAAACCATTCTGATAGATTTATAAATGCCTTGCTATACTACAACTGTAATACAATCTGGATAGTTCCTGAAGCTATTTCACTGGTTATAGCCGCCTAAAGTGCAACAAGTCCATAAATTCAATTTCTAGTAGAGGGTTTGAACCTCATAGAATAACATCTGGCTACCTATATCTGACAAATCCTAATAAAGATGAAATGGGTCATGTACTGCCTCTTGGCAACCCCTGTTGATTAGAAGGAGAATCTGTTCTTCATTATACACATTCTGGATTTTTTTTTTTCTCAGCTGATTGCCGTTTTGCAAAACTTACCTGAAAGTTTAACCAAGAAGAAAGAACAACCCAAAGAAGGAGTAACAAACGGTATTTATCGCAAGTTTCATGTGTAGTTTAGATATTAATTAGCTATGATCTGAGCCATTGCTAAGTAAACCGTCGTAATACTTTTTCCATGATTCCCCTGCCTTCCTTTCTCCCTATTAAACTCGAATACTTTGTAATTAAGTTGAAAACTTGGCAGCCAAGGGTTAATTTTGAGAGTGTCAGGGAAGCTGAATGTCCCTTAATTTGAAGAGGGAAGAAGAGGGAACACCTATTACTTTGTCAAGAGAAAGGAATCGCTTCTAAATGTTACTGGGAAAAGAACATTTAAAATGTGTAAAGATGCAGGGCCAAAAGAAGTTGCTTTTCTTTTATTTTCCTCTAAAGCTCCTAAAGTCACTGTTGCAATGAGCTGCATTCAGTGGGAAGGACAGACTGCTGAGCAGATACTAAGGATGCACCGTGCCTTAGGAGCCATGGTAAGATCAGCCTCTCAGAGAAGTGGCTGCTTATCAGCGATACATTTAAATTCAGAAGCAGCTTTTTACAAAAAAAATAATAATATTATTTTCAGCCCTTGGATGAAATCGAGTTGGTGGTGGGAACAGAATTATATATTCTGGAATTAACAGTGTAATTTTTTTTAAAAAAAATAGGCAAATATTGCAGGATTTTTTTTTATTTGATGAATAAAATGAAGTATACATCCAAGTGGGCCCTAAGAATGAGTAAGAAGAGCTTGAGATCCTCTTACTGAATTTTGGGTTCCTTCTCAGAATTTAACTTGGCAAAGACAAAACGCAAATTCTTTTGGTTCTGCTGGGGCTCCTTCCCAGTTAAAATGCAGTTGAAATACAGTATCTGGTAGAGTAGCTTCCTACTTAAACCAAATGCATTTCAGTGTGTAAAATGTTCACCTTTGTCTTGCCTCCGGATCGGGAGGAAAAACAGCCCTGGTTCTTCTAGTCCAGGGGTCTTCAAACTTGGCCCTTTTATGACTTGTGGACTTCAACTCCCAGAATTCCTCAGCCAGGCTTGGGAGTTGAAGTCCACAAGTCATAAAAGGGCCAAGTTTGAACACCCCTATTCTAGTCGGTTAACTTTGACACAAGTGGGAATTAGATTCTATTCTCGCCTGTGTTCTAAGTGAACAAGAATAATTTAACTGAAATATCTGTGACCTTCTGCAACTATATAACTTATACCATGCTGTATGTTTTCAGATGCCTCTAAAGACGCTGTGGATGGGTTCCAGTGTAAAACTATTGGACTTTGAAGAAGAGGAAGTGCTACCAGATTTTACTGGTACTTATGAGAAACCCTTAGCACTCTGATCAAGAGTTATCTTAATAGTGGCAGTGTCTAAATAACAATAGATGGTCTGTGAAACAAAACTGAACACATTTTGACTTCCTCTGTTGCAAATCCTCTTTTTTTCTTGTTGGAATCAGACTGCTCAAGCGTATTCTTCTTTCTAGGAACATTAAAGCCCTTGTCTTTGATCTGTAGAAAAATGTGGCATGAAAAGAATTGCTCTCTGGTTGATACCTACAAAGAAAAGTGAGGAATATTCTTTCGGTTGCCCTCTGTGACAATGTATAGGAAATTGAGACTAGACTAGACTAGACTAGACTAGACTAGACTAGAATAGAATAGAATAGAATAGAATAGAATAGAATAGAATTCAAAATAGAGTAGAATAGAATAGAATATAGAATAGAATTTAGAATAGAATAGAATTCAGAATAGAGTAGAATAGAATGGAATAGAATAGAATAGAGGAATGAAGAATAGAATATAGAATAGAATAGAATAGAATAGAATTCTTTATTGGCTAAGTGTGGTTGGACACACAAGGAATTTGTTTTCGGTGCATAAGCTCTCAGTGTACATACAAGTAATAGTTGTAATTATATGTTCGATCGTTCGTTTTATTTAAGCTAATCAGCCTTCCCCTCGAAGAGTTAACCCAAATATGATTTTCGTAACACTTTGGAACTTGGATTTTACTGTTGCAGAGGCAAGAATGGCCTAACTGTTTATATGTTCTACAGATAAAATTGTAGCCGAGAAAGAGGCAATTCCAGGGTTGGTGTTGTACCACAAACAATTAAAGATCCTGGTGATCCGGTGCAAGGTAAGCTTTTGTGTGTACGTGTGATGTTCTTAGTCCTTTTAAAGGCAAATGGGCTCTCAAAATGTGTGCCGTTTCCATTTCATTGGAGAGACGAGGAAAGAGAATGCCAGTCAAATGCAGCCTGTGTCGCATTTATTTGGTTGCACTGTCCCTCCTCGCAACTGAGAGTAACAAACTGTTAGTACTGAAATCTTATCAACTCAGTCCCCTGGTCTCCTCTGAAGAGTGTCCATAGGTTTTCTAAGTTGCCCTTTACAAATCAAAAATGTGTTTTTTAAATTGGAATCTAACAATGCCAGGATGCTGGATCCCATATTAGACTCCACCTAAGCTTCTTGCAATGGAATCACTCCTGATGGGTTTGCAGATTTTGCTCAGCTTTTTGTATGTGTGGGTGCATTCTCTCCCCTCTTTTCCCTTTCTAGGAAGGTTGGGTTGGAGTCAAAACTATTATACATAAAAAGAAATTGACAGCAACCGACTTCTACAATGGCTACTTACATTCTTGGCCACAGAACAATTCTCAAACGGCTCTCAAGAATTGCCGGTTTCAAACACTCAAGCTGACCCCAGTGAAAAAGAAGTTAAAAGGTTCATTGAGTATGCAGAATAATTCTGATACAATTTTCAGTAATGTGTGAAAGTACCAACTCTGTATGAAGAGGCAAATTGGAAACGTGTGAAATTTGCCCTAGAATTGACTGACAGGAAACATGGAAGAAAATAAATAATGGCAAAGACAATGCTATGCAGATGATATTGTGGAGTGGATAACACAAAGGACTAGTAACCTGAACAGTGTGTTTATCTATTTAAAGCTTCAAAACACTCTCAGCCTTGCAAGTCTGGTTTTTTTCAGGAACTGGATCCATCTTTTTCCAACTTAAAATACAGCTGAGCAGGATTCACTAAGTTAAGGACACTTGTTGTATTCTTGAAGAATAAATGGTTTTTGTACATGTTTGCGTAGGCGTGTCACGCAAATCGTTGCAATGGCTGATATTTTAGAATGCCGACTTGTGTAATATAATGTAGAAATCTGTTCCTAATGCCCTTCAGAATCCAGAATCTCCAAGATGAGAATCCAAGAACTCTTGGTAAGTAAACTTCATTGAAGAAAAGCTAAGAATTGTAGCCAGTGGGGATAGACAAGAGTAGGCACACACGGCTGTACACAGAAGTATTAATTCAGTCCTCACCAACATCTCCTTTTGCAACTTTTTCCTGCCCTATCTAATGGGCTGCCCTTAGTTGCAACGGTTTTTGCAAGGGACAGAGTTGCTACTATGTTGTTTTTCACTTATACCCACAGTCCCTGTTGCAATGAAACACACACACAAACACATACCCATCCAGTGAAAAAGGCAAACTCCTGAACGAGTGGTACCGTGCCTTCAATAACCGTCCTATAATTAGATCTCATTTTCCACCCTCCGGTAATGGCAGTGATGAGATTCAGCCAGTTTGCACCAGCAATATTTTTAAGTATCATATTCTAAAACTGGTGCTGTTTCAGATCAGCAAATTTTAACTCAGAAGGCATTTACTGGTGGCTTGGGCTGAAGTAGAGGGAGCCATTCCTATTGGCAGATACGTAGCCAGGTGAAAGCATTTGCAAAACATTTAAAAAAATAAAGCACGTAAATTTATCGTCTTTAATTTTATTGCTGAATTCAAGAATTTCTTTCAGGCAGTAAGTCATCAATGCTGCGCCTTTCAACTTGTTAAGCCAAAGCCAAAGAAATAGCATTGTGGTTTAACATACTGTGCAAACCCAACCAATGGTGGTTTATTCAATATAAAACAAGTTTAGCATCCCGTTGAGGAGAATCCAGCCCTAGAGGTGCTGTGATTCCCCAGAAATGGCTTTTAATACCCCAAATGCAAATGACTCAATTTTATACAGGTATTATTAGCTACCAGCTGCCTATTTTTTTTAAAGAAACGTATAATTTGAATGCCTCTAGTCTGGTACAGCTAATCCTCAAGACAGCTGCGGCCAGAATTTCTACTGCTAAGTAAAGCAGTTGTTAAGTGTACACATCCGATTTTAGGACTTTTTTGCCATGCTTATTCAATTCACTGCAGTTGCTTAGTGAATCACATGATCAATAAGTGCGTCCAGCCTCCCCCCCCCCTTTGATTTTGTTGTTGGAATCCAGTGGCAGGGTCGCAAATGGCGATCATGTGATTCCCGGGTGCTACAATCGTAAATACATGTCGGTTGCCAAGCGCTTGAATTTTACTCACACGATTGAGGATGCTGCTACAGTCGTAAGTGCAAGGACTTGTCAGGACCGTTGTAACTTTGGCCGCTAAATGAATGGTTGTAAGTTAAAGACTCCCCGTCTCTTCCTGGTATGAGGGAACAACTTCCATGCTACTTGGGAATTAATATGATGGAAGTCAACACACCTGGATGGTGCCAGAAGGGGAAACCTAGTCTGATTCATCATTGGCTCTTTGAAGATGCTTCTTGCATGTCTCTGAGGACCCCTGAAGGCCAATGAAATACCGTGAAGGACATGCAAAACCTTCCCATATCCATCAATATTGGCAAGGATTATCTGCTTTTTTTCTTTCTTTCTTTCTTTTACTTGCTTGTTTTTTTTCTTTTCTTTGTATATATTTCTTATTGCATGTGCAAAACCGTTTAATAAAAACTCTTCTTAAAAACTAGTGGGAAGGATGTGTGTTGTCATACGGGCTCGTCTCTAGTTCATGAATTAACAGGTGGGCCTGGGCTTCTCACATGCTGCTCTTCAGGAGCAAGGGGTACCAAAGCTTACTGGACTT
Organism: Protobothrops mucrosquamatus; assembly: GCF_001527695.2. Classification (NCBI taxonomy): domain Eukaryota; kingdom Metazoa; phylum Chordata; class Lepidosauria; order Squamata; family Viperidae; genus Protobothrops; species Protobothrops mucrosquamatus. The sequence goes on from NW_015387120.1 coordinate 167,897, forward strand.
TTTGTGTGACTCTAACCAGAGGAATTTCACTTCGTCTTCTTACTCCAGTTCTCTCTCTAGAAGGGCTTGCTGGAAACCTGCTGGGCACGTTCCGTAGAGACTGGAACACATTTTCTCGAGTGTCTTTTTCGTGACAATTGAACGTTAATGCTATGCCCACGTTGCTCTTCATAATTCTTGAAGAGCTATCAGATGTCCCATCAAAACATCGTCCCAGAGCTATTTCTTTGGCTGTCCGAGGATCTTGATCAGTCACGGTATAGATCCCATAGTTGTGACCAAGCGGATCGAGAGGAGCCAACATAGTATATTGGCTGGAGTCATTATTCACTGCAACTGGGAGGTGGTTTACCAGATATTCATGCAACATGTTGTTCACATTTTCCCTGTAACAGCTGCCCTGGGGGATGATCTTCACCAGCGTCCGATCAACACGTTCTTGGTCATACAGCATGCCACTGCACTTGAATTCTAGACACGCCGTTGAAAGGTTAGGATGGTCCAGAGCACGGATGCTCCTCACATCTCTGATGCCATACAACTGGCCGACAGTCCATGGATGGGTGCCCCCTGTGTTGCGAGATCTCACAATCACTTCAAGGGGCCCGTTGATCCTCACTTTAATATAACACGCCCTGAATTCCATTGGCTTGGGCCACCAAGCCAAGTAATCTTCTGTCCAGTTCACAGGATCATTTTCATTAAAAGGAATGGTGTTGTAGTCATATTTGTCTCCTTCCACTCTGTAAAACCTGAAGTGAGCTGCAGTGGGGAGAGCAACTTCACATTCGTATAGCTTTTCATATGGATATATGGGGCCGTTACCCTCTTCAGCGATGTTGGGAGTAGGCTTGGCCACGCTGATCCTGAATGCCGTTTTTTTCACGTTGGGATCCAGATGATCTGTTCTCCTGTACTTGAGCTTGTTGAGGTACGGTTGTGGCACTCCCACAGCGAAAGGGTTAAGCCGGGGAGAGGAGGCAACCGCTTCAAGTTCTTCTGCCCCGAGACTAGCCATGACGTAGGCACTATAGGCCTCTGGATTTTGGTCATCACAGAAAGCTGGGACACAAACGCCACTAGAGCCAGTGACGGCACTGTCAAAGCGTCCCCAAGCTCTAGGGTTGGTAGAATATCCTGGGGTTGGTTCTAAGTTGATAACAGAAACAACCACACCGGCAACCTGTTCACTGGGCAGGTATCTCTCGCTTCGGTAAGCACGCACCTTGATGTAGCACCGTCTGTTTTCAGGAACATCCAAGTTGAAAAGCCTCCTTTCTCGTATCTCCATGTTGCCCACCAGAAATGTCCTCTCCTCTCTCTTTCCACGCCTGCTGTGGTCCAGTTCAAAATCCCCTTCTTCCTCCCACAAACCTGTTTGCGGATTCAGAGACCAAAGTTTCATCCCTTGCAGATGTTCCGGCATCTGGATCTGAGCAGAGTCCAGGTGGATCTTCACTTGGCCCGCATTGAGTGGCTCTGTGGCCGTTTCGTCCGTGAAGTCCATAGAAAACATGCCGTACGTCCGCAGAGGAAGCATGTCCCCTTCAGCATCTACAAAATTCAAGTCAGACTGTGCCGTGGCTGCACTGGAGACATTTCTGGGGTCCAGGAAAGTCACGCTGGCTTTCACTTTCCCGGCGTAGAGTTCTCCGTTCAGTCTGTAAAACGTATTGGGAGGGATTTCAAGTTCAGCTACTGGATCTTCTCCCTCCATTTCTCCCAAGGAAATCATATTGGTCTCCGTGGATTCTAGTGTGACCGGTGGTTTTTTCCTTAACATCCTGATCTCGTGGAAAACCGCCCCGCCATTTTTGTTGAACGGCAACACTTTGGTTGTGTTTACAAACTTCTGCAGGCGGTCCACAAAGGTGAGGACCAGTCTCTCGGTGTTTGGGGGCACTTGCACAGAAAAGGTGCCCTTATAGCCCGTCATGCTGATCCTGTTGTTCCCCATATAGATATGACCAAACCGCAGGGGCTCTCCCGTATCAGAAGCCACAGCTCTTCCTCGCACAGTGACCTTGACCTCGGTGCACTTCTGGCAGCCACACTCCACGGTCACCTTGACGGGAAGTGTGTAGCCGGCACAGGGGATTTCTCGCGTTTCCATCTTGGAGACCCCACAACAGTAAGCAATAGTGTCCTTGCACCAGAAAGCCTCGCGTAACATCCCGGAGCATGTAGTGGGTGAACATCTTCCAACGTCGTAATAGAAAGAAGGACTGGTTGAGTTCTGAACGCAATCGTGGGGCAGTCGGATAAGATAACTCTCAGGCCTGGAGTCGCAGGCTGCTTCGTTCTTTGCTGTTAAAACCAATTCCATATGTTACTATCAAGTTGTGGCCATTCCACTGGTAGAGTTGTCTTAAAGCAGGGACAGGCCACCTTTTGATTGGTGGTATGTAACTTTTTACAAAGATCACATTACGGAACAGGAGGAACCTGCAAGTGGGCAACTTCATGCACTGAGGTGAGACCAGGACTTTCTGATTTTTCTAGAGGGAGTAATGGGCATCTTGATTTTTTTACCCCACTCAAAAAAAATGCTAAGCTATTTTTTTCCCCAATTTATGCACGTGCATGTGTGCATGCTGACCTACCTTCACAGCCCTATTGGTCCAGCCCTCCACAACAGTCCCGGTTTCCCATGCGGCCCCTTGGAAGAATTGATTGCCCGCCCCTGACCTATTTCTTGGTCCATCTGAGGTCATCCCCCAAACAGCTCACCTATGAGAGAAAGCCTTGTGCTTTGAGACTTGACCGAACCGGCTTCATTGCTGGTCTTACAAAAATACCGTCCGGCTTGGTTCATCTTCAGATTCTTCAAAATCAAGTTGCTTTTATATTTATAGAGGGCAGGGTCCAGCAGCGTATCGTTGTGGAACCTATAAGAAACATCAGAGGGACAACTCAGAAACAAAACTCTCTTGTTTCTAGGTGTCTAGAGCAGAGCAGTTGTAGAATTATTTTCCATTATTCCAACCTGGAATAATCCATTTAGCAACCATTCCAAGTTACAAGAGCACTGAAAAACAGTGACCAACAATCCGTCCTTGCGCTTAACCACCATGGCAGCACTCCCTGCAGTCATGCGATTTCCTCCTGCAACCCCATTTTATTTTCTTACCACAAATATCTGCCAGGGGGTGGATTTCCAGTGGCATGACAACAGAACGACACACTCTGACCTTCTCTTCTCGCCTTGTTTTCTGGGTGCGTCGTCACGTATGGTTTTTCTGAAAGAGAAAAGCATTTGAACCCTCACCAGTTGGAATGGCCAAGTTTGGCTGACCTCCATATTTCCTTCTTATCCGGAAGAGCCTCTGAGATGGACATATGGCACTATTGCCAATCTCAACCCCTTACAGAATTACAGATTTCAGTGCCTAGAACTGCCCACCAGCGTGATCTTTGCTGAGAATTAGGGAGCTGAAGTCCACATATCGACGTGGGATCCAGGTTGGGGAAGGTTGACGCGATTCAATTGGCAGATGAATCTTGCTTCATATAAAGGCAGCAAACATATCTAAAAGTCCTTCCTCCTCTTTTTTTTTTTTCTCAACAAAGTCAACAACCTTGTGAGATGGGTTGGGCTGAGACAAAGAGATTTTGACAGATCTCTCTGCTGTTAGAGCATAGAACATAGATTAATTAAGAATAACAGAATAATGAAGTTGGAAGGAACCTTGGAGATCTTCTAATTCAATCATCTGCTCAAGCAGGTGACCCTATATTATTCTGGACAATTGACCATTCAGTCTCTTCTTGAAAACCTCCAGTGATGGAGCATCCATAACTTCTGGAGGTGGGCCGTTCCAGTGATTAATTGATCTCACTGTCAAGAAATTTCTCCTTAGTTCTAGGTCAAAGCTCTCTTTAATGAACTTCCACCCGTTACTTCTTGTCCTGACCTCTTGTGCTTTGGAAAATAAAATAAAATCTCCTCTGTGACAGCCACTCAAGTATTGGAAGACTGCTATCATATCACCCCTAGTCCCTCTCTTCTGCATAATCATGACACATGAGTATGCACTGTGGGGGCAATCTTGATTACACATGTTCTGTAGAAGATGTGGTGGTCATGCACGATGGTTAGAGCTAAGGTGGCGCAGTGGTTAGAATGCAGTACTGCAGGCTACTTTTGCTGACTGCCGGCTGCCAGCAGTTTGGCCGTTCGATTCTCACCGGCTCAAGGTTGACTCAGCCTTCCATCCTTCTGAGGCCGGTAAAATGAGGACCCAGATTGTTGGGGGAGGGCATATGCTGACTCTGTAAACCACTTAGAGAGGGCTGTAAAGCACTGTGAAGCGGTATATAAGTCTAAGTGCTATTGCTATTACAATCCTGTGGAACCCCAGGACTCATGAAATCTCTTCTGCCACTGAATTGGGACCCAACGATTCCTTACCTGCTCTTTTCAAGTAGATATGAACGGCCGAGTAATTTTCAGCGCTCTCTGACAAAGTGATCACATCTGTCGTGTACTTGGGTTTTTTAATTTGCAGCGTGGTTTTTCCATCAGGGCACAGGCCAGGAACTTCAAATGCCCCGTTGTGGTCTGACTCTGTTAAGAACTTTGATGGCTTCGCTTGCAGATAGAGGCGGGCTCCAACTGCCGGGGCACCATCTTGAAGGGAAACGGTGCCACGGAGTAAATGCTCTTGGCAGAAACATGCACTGCAGTCGGCATTCTCCCAACCCCTGGAGCAAGTCATGTTGCAAACTGAAATGTGGAAGAAAAGCATGAGTTACTCCAGATTATTATATATACATATATTTGTCTCTTTCTCTCTAAAATCAAGCAGACGAGGAGGAAGAGCAAACAAACCAGTCATTTTTCACCAGTGAATCTTCTAGAAGGGGTTTTTTTTTCTAAACCTCACAAAAATTCGCAAAAGGTCTCAGCAACTCTGCAAGTATAATCAGTGCTGAGCTAGAAGGGAGATGACATTCAGAAATATCTAGAGAGCCACAGGTTCTCTATCTTCGGATGAATTGTTTAGCTTAGTGCAGGGGTCTCCAACCTTGGCCCCTGGCTGAGGAATTCTGGGAGTTGAAGTCCACACGTGGTAAAGGGGCCAAGGTTGGAGACACCTGGCTTAGTGTTTCTCAGCCACTTTTAAGATATGCAGACCTTTAGATGCCCTGGCTCCACACATCTTGCTAAACTCAATTTCACAGTCACCAAGTTCTTAGAAAATACCTGTGCAAGGGGGTCCCAGACAACCCCTCTCTTCCTCGCTGATGGCCTTGCAGCGTGGATCCATGAAAGTATCTGCAAGGCACGTCCTTCTCCGACTCTGCACCCCAGCTTGGTCACATTTTCCAGAACAGGGGCTCCATGTTGACCACGAAGACCAAACTGATTTGGAATGGCCAGCCAAAGAGCCTGGGAAGGAGACACAAGCCAGCAGCTCTCTTAAGAGGTTGAGCAAAATGAGTCGGAGAAGACTTGAAAAGGAAGTGCTAGAACTAAATGACCTTCTTCTTGTGGAGTGAAGAATCTGGTGATTAAGTAAATGTTTCATTACCCAGCTAGGTAACGTCATCAGTGCTAGAAGGCAAACCCCACTGTCTTCTAGCACTGATGATGTTACCTAGTTGGATCATGAAACGTCTGCAAGAAAGCAACCAAGCTCAAGAAGAGCACCAAGGCCTCCACTAGGATCTTCCTCCTAAAATGCTGCTCCCCCATTGTCCTCCCATAGATCCCTTGCATCAACATCCCATAGTATTGCCTTTCTTATTACTTGCACCCCCTCCTGAAAAATATTCTATTCTATTCTATTCTATTCTATTCTATTCTATTCTATTCTATTCTATTCTATTCTATTCTATTCTATTCTATTCTATTCTATTCTATTCTATTCTATTATTCTATTCTATTCTATTCTATTCTATTCTATTCTATTCTTACCTGGAGGACAGAGAAAACGCACGGCATAATTGAAGCATGTTTGCCCCAGGGGCTGCTCCTTATTCAGGCACCAGAACCCTTCATGGACACTGGAGTGGACCACCTGGCCCGAACTGGCCGCGGGGACCCAGTCGGTGGTCCGGGCTTCAAGCCGGATGGGTCTTGGACACACCCTGCTTCGGTAATAGAAGTGAATGGCATCCAGGCGCTCGTAATCCCCGTTCCCTCCGGGATGATCAATGTTGAACCAGCTGGTCCACATTTCTCGGTCTGAAGAAGGGAGAAAGATGAGCTGCAAATTGTACGGCCACAGAAAGGGGAATGGTCACCTTTATCAAGTAGACCAGACAGGAAACACGGCCATAGTACAGGCAGTCCTTGACTTGCAATCGTTTGTTTAGTGACTGTTCGAAATTAGAGTGGCACTGGAAAAAGGTTCCCCATTTCCATTAAAACATACAAAGAACGGCTGCGGGACTTGAGTTTGGCTAGTCTAAAGAAAAGAAGAAATAGCCATGTTCCAATATTTTGAGAGGCTGCCACAAAGAAGAGGGGGTCCCGTTATTGACCTCGATTGTGGTTGTAAGTCAAGGATTACCTTTAGCTAACTTTACTTTATTGTAATGTTACATTAATAGAACCTTGCAAGCATGCAGTTCTCCCACCATCTCCTTTACAGTCGAAGAAACGAGGGAAGGTCCCTTATGAGCTTCTTGTCCCACCTACTATCCAATTTCCTGGAATTTCTGTTTTTGCCACACTGATTTCAAGCACTAAAGGTAGCGGAGAAAGAATCATAAGATAAGATAACCTTTATTGTCATTTTTTACTATTGAGCACACTGGCCCATGTCAAAAATGAAATTCTATATATATACATCCCATACATATATATACGTATAAATATTAATCATTTTGAATACATAACGGAAAGAGGAAACTTGAGAGTTCACGAGGTTCATGTTATATGGAACAAAACTGTCATTGAATCTGGATGTTCTGCTTCAGATACCACGGAGCCCCCTCCTCCCAGAAAGTAACAAGGAAAACAGGTCGTGAAGAGGATGTGTAGCATCCCAGACAATCTTGTGGACCTTGCTGAAGCATCGCTTATACGCCATGTCCTGGAGAGAAGGGAGTGAACTGCTAATAACCTTTTCTGCTGTCCTCACCACTCTCTGCACCACCTTCCTGTCTGAAGCAGTGATGCTTCCAAACCAGACTGAGATGCTGTATGACAGGATGCCCTCTATAGAAAGTGGTAAGGACAGGGGAAGGAAGATGTGCTTTTCTCATGCGACACAGAAAATGCAGGCGCTGCTGTGTCTGCTTCACCAGTGTCTCGCTGTTGAGTATCTACATATTGATGTAGGATGGAGTCAGGAGGAACCCTCTTCTGTCCACAGAATTTGTGGTTGGGAGACCCTGTGTATTTCACTCAAGATGGGGATAAAGGCTGCACATAGCTTTGAAAGATATCTTTTATTTCAAACATTTCGCGTTTGTGGCAATTTATCTAACATTAATCTTCAGAGTAAGCTGCTTGATAAACACTTAGCAAAGCTGAGAGTCCCCCTTGGAATTCACGATGTCAGGCAATGTCTGCCTTATAAACTTGGACAAAGATATTGACAACCAGTGTACACTTAAAAGTTTTAACTTTTAGCAGAAGGAGACAATCTGCTACTCGGGGTGCTAGCCAGAATAAATTAGGCTGTAGCTAGGATTAATCTGTTTTCCATTATCGAGGAGTATAGGGGCAGACTGACAGGATCTTTCATCAATTAAGCCATTTTAATTTGTTTTTAAAAAGACATAATAGCAAGCATATGGCATCTTAATTCTTTCTTAAAACAGAACTGCCTGGAGTGGGAAATGACTTACTGTCTGAATTGTGTTTGGTCAAAAGGCTGTAGGGTTTTCGTCCAGCGGAGATCCAGCTAACTGATTGTTTTAAAATCCGTTCACCTTAGGGAGGGGAAAGACAGAAACCAAAAAAATAAAAATGCTGAAAAAGTGAAAAAAAAGAGAGAGAATAGACTGTTTAAAATCTGGCTTTCCCCCAAAATGCTGGGGCCAAAAAATTAGGGTGAACCCAACACGTAGGCTAAATGCGATACGTCATTTGTTGTCCATCTTGGCACACTGAATATTGTTTAATCAGTGTCGTTGTTTTTAGAGTTGGTTTAATTTTGGTTTTATTTTGGCTTTCTGTGTTACTTTTTTTAAAAAAAACTAACTCAGTACTATTCTGAGTTGTAAAAATGAGATGGGGGCGGGGGAAAATATAAATTGTTTAAATAAACAAACTAGACTTGTTAACAAAAATACATCAGATCCACTGCAGTTGTTCCTAAAAACAGTCAGAAACGTCTCTCGTGCCAGAGTACTGTCGAAATACTAAATAAGGTTTTTAAACAAGAGAGGAACAATAAACATATGGATTTTAAAAAATGGGATTATTCAAATTAATCTGAAGCAAGGGATTTCTAGATTTTTGAGGGAGCGAAGGGAAGAGGAAAGGGTGGGCAGGGTGGGGGCAGGTGGGGTGGGTTTTGGGCACTCGGTCTCTAAAAGGTTCGCCATCACTGCCCTATACCATTTCAGACAAATGGCTGTCCAGTCTCTTCTTAAAAACCTCCAGTGTTGGAGCATTCACAGCTTCTGGAGGCAGGTGGTTCCACTGGTTAATTGTTCTAAGTGTCAGGAAATTTCTCCTTAGTTCTAGGTTGGCTGGCTCCGTGACACGTGATCACGTGTGTAGCAACCCTGCCATTTTGAGCATCTGAGGAAGGTCAGCCATGCTCACCAGAAATGCAGGCAACTGCAAGGAGAAGGAAGGAAGGCAGAAGCTGCCTCTGTAGTTCAATCATCCTTTAAACTCCAGAACAGGATTCTCAGACGCTAATTTCCAAGCCGATCAGATGTATCTTGATCATCAAGCACTCTGGTTTTAAAGTCTCCTTGGGCTTCCAAAGGGAAGGACAATCTGGGAAGGAGAAAACAAGACACATTTACATCAGTATGGACTTGGTCTGAAAGGATTTTGTTCCAGTTTTCCTCTAACTACTCTCTCGGGAGTAGGCAATTGAACAATGAGCTCATGACCAGGGAATCTTCTCCCTCAGCATCTAGCTGGACATGGTACCAACTCTAATGTTAGAAAATGAGTTGTTCAGCCCTGGTCTAACTTATGGGAACGAGGGGAAACTCGTTCCCAAACTCCTGACATTAACTGCGCAAGGATAAGTACAGAATAGAATTAAATTGCCTTCACGAGAGGAACAAATTAGAAACAATTCTTTCATCCCGGTTAGCTTCCTCGTAAGTTTCCCATTCAAGATACGGTAAAATAAAAAAAATAAAAATAAAATAATCCCCGTGTTTGAATCTGCTCTGAGATGCCTTCAAACTGCTTCCCATCTAAAAAAAAATATATCCTGCAGTCCTAACCTTCTGCCCAGGCTGATAAAGCACCATGCAAAGGGTCATACCTTGCTCTGTGTTACATGGAGAAATATGTCTGCACCTCCCTAAACACTTTCCTTAAATAGACACTCAGTTAACAATAATGTTACCCTCTGCCTTTGTTTGCAAAATAAAAAAAATAATAATAATGTTACACTACAGCGTTATCTACTGCAGGTAACACTGGAAATCGTTCGCCTGCTTGGCTGCGAATTGTGTCGTTCCGTTCGGTTGAAATCTAGGAATTCTAAATTGTAGAAAGTGTTTAAGCTTACCCGCTTTTCCAGCCTTTTCCGAAGTCCTGTTCAAGGCATCTGTTTTCAGCATTTCCTAAAGGCGGAGGAGGGTCCCTTTTATAGCTCTGCTTGGATTTCAGGGGGGTGGCCCTGAGCCATCCAGATGGAAAACCTGCTCTGAACACGAGGAAACCAGAGCCTGTATAAATGCCTGCAAGGGAGAGAGTGGGTATAGTTCTCACGGTGGGAAGCCCATCTTTAGGAAGAATGCTGACCACCAAATTGGAAAGATTGTAAAATATTTATTTGATGTCAAGTTCTGGAAAAAAGAAACCAATCTCCATGTTGGAGGAATTGCTTGGAAGGGAGGGGTCCTTGGTGCTCTCTTGAGTTGGATTGTTTTCTTGCAGACGTTTCATTACCCAACTAGGTAACATCATCAGTGCTAGAAGGAAGGGGAATATGCAGAGAGGAGGAGATGGGGGGGTGGAGGAGGAAGGTGGGGAGGAGGAAAAGGACTGTGGGGGTCCCTGGTGCTCTCTGAGCTTGGTGGTTTTCTTGCAGACGTTTCATGACCCAAACTAGATAACATCATCAGTGCTAGTAGGGAGTGGGCTTTGCTCAGAGCAAACATTAATGATGATGCGAGAAAACCACCAAGCTCAGAGAGCACCAAGGACCCCACAGTCCTCCCCCCTCCCATTCTTCTCCTCTTTGCAAAGCCCACTCCCTACTAACACTGATGATGTTACCTTGCTTGGCAATGAAACGTCTGCAAGAAAACCACCAAGCTCAGAGAGTGCCAAGTGTACCCCAGTTCAACCCTGAGCTACAAATATTCTCCTTTATCACTTGGAAGTGTTCCAAAATTGGGGGCAGCATCATTGGGGGCAGCAACTATGATGATTAAAGGCCTGGAGACTAAAACATATGAAGAACAGTTGCAAGATTTGGGTTTGGCTAGTCTAGAGAAAAGAAGGACTGGGGGGGACATGACAGCAATGTTCCAATATTTGAGGGGCTGCCACAAAGAAGAGGGAGTCAACCTATTTTCCAAAGCACCTGAGGGCAGGACAAGAAACAATGGATGGAAAGTACTCAAGGAGAGAAGCAGCCTAAAACATAGGAGATGTTTCCTAATAGGGAGAACAATTAATCAGTGGAACAGCTTGTCTTCAGAAATTTTGGGTGCTCCAACACTGGAGGGTTTTAAGAAAAGACTGGACAGCTACCTGTTTGAAATCGTATAAGATCTCCTACTTGAGTAGGAATCCCTATACCATCTCAGACAGGTGATTGTTTAGTCTCTTCTTAAAAACCTCCAGTGATAGAGCACCCACAATTTCTGGAGGCGAGCTGTTCCACTGGTTGATTGTCCTCACTGTCAGGAAGTTTCTCCTCAATTCCAGGTTGCTTCTCTCCTTGATCAGTTTCCAACCATTGTTTCTCGTCCTTCCCTCCGGTGCTCTGGTGAACAACCTGGCCCCCTCTCCCTTGGGGCAGCCCCTCAGATACTGGAACGCTGCTATTCCTAAGAACATCTCCCCATCTCTACTCAAAGAACTCTTTCTCTTCTTCCACTCTTTCTCAGTGTCCAGATTTCACAGCTGTAAAAAAAAAAGCATTGCGTTAACTTTTCCAGTCTTGGCTTTCATTGTGACGCCCTCCCTGATCTTGTCTACATTCATTAGGGCCTTCCTCTGCAGGATGAAGACCCGATTCTAGGAAAGCAAAAGCAGCCAGTAGTTCTTTTTGGTAGTGTTTTCAGCATGCGTCGGAGGCAGGAATACAATTTGGGAAATATATCAAGTTCAGAGCTACTCCTGTTTTTTAAGCGTTCCAAGTCGGCAGCCAGATGAGCCAAGACAAAGGGGAAATTGTTTGCTAAGTCGACACAGACCTATAATAGCTAGCCTCGAACTGCATATATTTGCACAGTAGAAGAACAAAAACAGATGAGATCATTGGATTTTGCTGAAATAACAAAAAGAACAAAAAGAAAAGTGTTGGCTTCTTTGGCGTTAAAAAGATCTCCCTACGGCCCCGAAAGGCAGACAGGCTCCCGTTCAGGGGAACAATTGTGTCTTAAGCAATTGTTTTTATGCTCTAACTTCTCTAAGGGGCTGTGAATGTGAAAAGCTGTGACATGATAGCACTGTTTTAATATTTGAGGTGCTGCCACAAAGAAAAGGGGGGCAACCTATTATTCTCCAAAGCACCTGAAGGCAGGACAAGAAGCATTGGATGGAAACTAACCAAGGAGAGAAGCATCCTAGAACTAAGGAGAAATCTCCCTATCAGTGAGAACAATTAACCAGTGGAACAACCTGCCTCCAGAAGTTGTAGGTGCTCCATTACTGGAAGTTTTTAAGAAGAGACTGGACAGCCACATGTCTGAAATGGTGCAGGGTCTCCTGTTTGAGCAGGGGGCTGGACTACAAGACCTCCAAGATCCCTTCCATTTCTATTAGTCTGTTATATTCTGTTACAAATGGAAATATCTCCTGCTGAACCTGTACAGCAGGGGTAGTCAACCTTGGCTCTTTTATGATTCGTGGACTTCAATTCCCAGAATTCCTGAGCCAGTTTAGCTGGGAATTGAAGTCCACGAGTCATAAAAGAGCCAAGGTTGACTACCCCTGCGTACAGTATAGGCTGAGTCTTTCATCTCCTCCCAGTTTGTGGAGAAACATGCTGTTCTTTATATGAATGGGCTATGTAAGTGATGGAAAAGAAGGCAGAGCAAGTAAAATCCAAAATGTTGCCACAAAGAAGAGGGAGTCAACTTATTCTCCAAAGCACCTGAGGGCAGGACAAGAAGCAATGGATGGAAATTTATGAAGGAGAGAACCAACCTAGAAATAAGGAGAAATTTCCTGACAGTAACAACAATTAATCAAGGGGTTGAAGACTTCCAAGGTGCCTTATAACTCTTATTATTCTGTTATTTCTCAGACATTTTCAGACATTGTCCAGTTTCACAGTCTTCTGTAGTGAGGCTTTTTGACTCCTTGCACATGACTTGAAGAGAGAAAGTCCATGTGGGTGATTTTGAGTAGGAGTATAACTTGGGAGAAACGAATGAGGTAGTTTAATCAGAGAAACCATGACTTCATAGCTAAGAACATGCATATTCTGCTCATTCTTGGAAAGGTCTGGACCAGGTGTGTCCAATTTTCAGCCCATGAGCCACATACAATCTCTGGGCAGCTAATAATTCAGCCCCACAATATCATAATCTTTTAACATTATTATGTGCATTGATATACATTAACTACAGTATATTAATATACTTTATATGTGACCCAAGACAATTCCTCTTTACTCAATGAATTCCCACATCAAGAGGATACTCAGTTTTGGGAAGGCTGCATAGCACTTTTCTTGATTGACTATGTACAATATCTGTCTTCTCCCTCTATATCAGGGGTCCCCAACCCCCGGTCCGTGGACTGGTCCCGTTCCGTGGCATGCCAGTAACCACTCTGTAAAAACAAGCAAATTCCCATCCGTGGGATGCAAGCAGCACACAAAACCACACATCTTCCAGTCCGCGGAAAAGCTTCTCACCACGTAACCGGTCCCTGGTGCCCAAAAGGTTGAGGACCTCTGCTCTATATCATAGCCAGCTCCTTCTTCTTCTCTTCAGAAGAACCCATTGTCCATTGCACAACTGGCCAAGTTCTTCATGCAATTGAGCACCTACAGGTCAGTCTCAGGCACCATCCCAACCAAGAGTGAGTTATTTCTTCCTCCTTTACATAAGAGGACATTTGATTCAGGTTGGTTTGTGCAGACCCATGACCTGTAACCTCTGCATGCATGACATCATCAGGTTTCTCTAATAATCTCTCCCGTCCCTGTACTGAACAATGTTGGTAGTCTGTGGTTTCTTCCTAAATAGAGCAAAGCAACTTTAATTCAATTTTGCTCAGGAAGAGATGTTATTTTCTCAGGCCAAGATCCCATCTGGCACATTTCTACGTTCACGTTACAACAGGATGAATGGAACCTACATAACATGTCCTGCGGAAGGCTCTCCAGGAAGCAAATGGGAACTGTTCTTTCTTCCGTCACAGTTAGCTAAGCTTCAGCATAGTCTTCCAAAGCTAGGAGTCCTCCCAAGGCATTGGACCATAACTCCCATCATCCTGTCAGCAGGAACCTCCAGTGTTAACCAAATAACATAATAGAATAATAACAGAGTTGGACCTTGGAAGTCTTCTAGTCCATTCTCCTGCTCAAGCAGGAGACCCTATATCATTTCAGATGAATGGCTGTCCAATCTCTTCTTAAAAAAAATCTCCAGTCATAGAGCATCCACAACGTCTGAAGACAAGTTGTTCCACTGATTAATTGGTATTACTGTCTAGAAATTTCTCCTTGGTTCCAGATTGGTTCTCTCCTTGATTAGTTTCCATCCATTACTTCTTGTTCTGCTTCAGGTGCTTTGGAGAGTAGGTTATTGAGAATAATGAATAGTATAGTCCCATTTAGCTAGAACAGGGGTCCTCAACCTTGGCAACTTTAAGACTTGTGGATTTCAATTCCCAGAATTCCTCAGCCAGCAAAGGGCACTTAAGAATGTATTCGTTAAGCCAGGGGTCCTCAACCTTGGCAACTTTAAGACTTGTGGACTGGCTGAGGAATTCTGGGAGTTGAAGTCCACAAGTCTTAAAGTTGCCAAGGTTGAGGACCCCTGAGCTAGAAGATACTTACACTACTTACCTACTCAGGATTTTAGGTATTCCTTTTGTAGAGTGTTCCGACGCCTGTCAGATATTTGGACTATAAACCCTAGTTTTGTGGGTCTTGTGTTCCAAGATATCTGAAGGACAAACAGTTGCCCCAATATTCAGAACGAATGGAAATCTTGATTCTCCCAATTCAACTTTTCCAAAAGGGGAACACCAAAAAGAATTTGCTATAATGCATTCAACTATAGCCAAGCACCCTTCAAACTAACTCCCTTCCAGCCCTATGAATCTATAATTCTACAGAATACATCCTGTCTTCATAACAGACATCTGGGGACAGGATTTGTGTTAAGGGTTTTAGAAACCGCACAACATTGGTTCTGAACTTCTGCGAGATTTCATGCAAAATACCAAAGACACCCATTGAAAAATGGGGTTGAGGTACTGTTTCTGTCCAAGTGTAATGAATTTCAGGCAGTCTGGGTGCCACATTTCTGCTCATTAGTTCAGCATAGAAAGTAGAAGTCAGAAAAGACCTTTAAGAAGGTGCCTTAGAAGCAGACTTTTGGACGATTGCAAAACTTTATTGGCGAGGGTTCGAGCACAGCCATCTGGGCAGCTTGCAAAGAGACTGCGCTGCTTCTCAGATGCTTCGCCTTGTTCATTTTTGGCCCGTCCCAGCTACTCCCCCCGTAGCTATGTCATTTCAGCCTTTGCTTTGCTCTTCTATCTAGTCTCTTCTATCTTCTATCTAGTCTCCTGGGCAAGTGAATATTTGAATCACGGAAGGCAGCAGCACAAAGCAGCTACGGGGGCTAAGTTGTTGATCGATGTGGGAGTTCACATCTGCCAACTCTTGTTTAGCGCAGCTGGGAAGCGCTTTGGCAGATGTGAGCTGTGGTGGGGGCGGAAACTGGAACCTTGTGTTCCCTTTTGTACAAAGTGATTTCACCTCCTCCTGGGTTGCTAAACCAACACCATGCCAGCCAAAGCAACCGTTATGGGGGAATAAACACGTTTAATGTTAGTAATAATAGTAAAGTTGGAAGGGACCTTGGAGGTCATCTAGTCCAACCCCCTGCTCAGGCAGGACACCCTATACCATTTCGGACAAATGGCTGTCCAGTTTAAGATGTATACCCTTTCCTCTCCACCGAGGCATACGGCTGGAATGTTTTTCACTCATTTTGGCAAAAAATCGAAAATGGTCAAGATGCCTTAGCAGGGTGTAATGCAACTTTCACCAGATTATGCCCTCCAGATGTTTTATGTTATAGCTGCCGTCATCCCTGGGGGGACCAGCCTCAATAGAGATAGTCCTCGACTTACAACAGTTTGTTTAGTGACCATTTGAAATGACAACGGCAGTGAAAAAAAGGAAGTATTTTCAGTGCCGTATTTCACACTTATGATCTCCATGGTCATGCGATCAAAATTCAGACCCTTGGCCACTGGCTCGTATTTATGACCATTGCAGTATTCTGGGGTCGCGTGATTCCCTTTTGTGACCTTCTCACAAGCAAAGTCACCGGGGAAGCCGGATTCACTTAACAACCATGTTACAAACTTAACGACTGCAATGATTCACTGGACAAGAAAGGTCGTAAAATGGGGCAAAACTCACTTAATAACTGCCTCGCCTATCAACAGAAATGTTGGGCTCAATGGTGGGTGTAATTTGAAGATGTCATTTGCTTTGTGACATTAGGCACCAGGTGCATAACAGCAGCTTAACACAAGGGACATCAGTTGACGCAGACTGCAGAAATCACCACAATAACATACTTTCACGGGTTTGGGGTGTCAGTACGGTGGCAGACGAAGTGTCACAATGCAAACCATGCCTCTTTCAAATATGTGGTCAGTATCAATGCACATGACCAAGGGGCATGACTTTGCCCACCGTCCTGCCAATTTTTACACATCGCCTCCCACAGATGATGTTGCATCCTTCTGTATTTAGCGGACATTCCAATATAACAGACTCCCTTTCAGTGGCCTTTTACAACAAGTTTCTTTTTCCATACTGGTGGTGATAATCATCATCCATAATGATGCAAAAGGGTGAGAAAATGCGTCAAGGCTGAAGGAAGTTGGTTGGATCCATTTGATGGACATCGAATCATCATCTGAATTGTCCTCGGAAGAGAATTTTGTCAGGAACAGCAGGTCGAGGTGGAGAGAAAATTTAGGTCCAGCTCCTGAAGGAATTTACAAAGCCATTATTTCGCTTATCGCCACCATCTCTCCCCATCATGTAGACTGAGGTTATTTGAGCCTCAAAAGAGACTTCCTTAATTTGTTACATTCATTTTTCTTGGCTCCAATGAGGTGGGAAAGAAAAAACAAGGTGGAGAAGAAAACAATTATTGGAAAAATCAACAGGCAAGGGAAAAATGATCTTCTCGATTGCCTTTAGGCCTTGATCTTGCTTGGGACCTCTGCCTTGTTCCTGGGAGTCACCAAAGCTGAAATCAGGCGGTGGGGTTGAGACGCCCCTTTGGGAAATAAACAAATTACTGATTTCACATTCACCCACCTTTTCAAATGAAACTTGGAAAGTGCAGGTGACTGTCGAGTGTTTATTTAATTGCTACTTCTTTCTGGAAGATCAGAGGAGGATTTTTTCCAAATTAAAATGACTCGTGTGCCATCTGTTCTTTCGAGAGAGCTGGATGTCTCTCCACTGTGAATAAAAAGGATGCGTTCTACTTGCAACCGCTCAGGCGAGAACGAAGAAGTTCAGATGAGAATAACACAACTGTCTTTGTTTGCAGGGCTTGGTTTGGCTTGGAAAGCCCAGAAGCAAACAATAAGATCCATTTAATTTGAAGTAAGAAATCAGCTGTTAACAGCACTTCAGGAAAAGAAAGAAAGAAAAAGAAAGAAAGAGAATATATGTTTTCAATTTTATTTTTTTTTCTAATTGGAGAAGTTCAACATTTTGCACAACTCCAGAAAATGGGTTACTTCAAGAACCAGAACGAGCATTTTATGCAAATGCCGCAGACGGAGCAATAGACTGCAGTAGTTCTAAATGCATCCGTTTCATCCTTTGGCATCCCCATGAATGAAAAAGAAACATGTCTTGGACTTTAACAGCACTGTTTTGTGCCCACCACACTCCTTGCAGCTTTTAGAGGCAAACCTTTTTTGAATAATCTTCCACCCCTTTAAGTGAAGAATTTTGTCATGAAAGTTACTTGAAAGATAGATTATGGTCATCCTTTATTGAAACTTTTATGTAAAAATTTATATACATATATACAGGGTTGAGAAGCCCTTACGTCTATCCTTTTGCTCGTTCTGTTTTTTTCTTTTTCTGTTGTTCTTTTTACCTTCGGTTCAGATAAAGCATTTAAAAATGAAGAACTGAAGGAAAACTTTTTTTAAAAAATGAAATATATGGCTGAGTCCACGTAACACACTTGTCTGGTGACACAGATTTTCATGCTGGCTTGGTTCAGACATTATGCTAAGACAAGGGTTGGGTTCCCTATACCGTGGAACATTAAATCCTAAACCATTCCCCTCTCCTGTTGCTTTACAAACTGATTTTGAGTTTTTTCAGAACTTTTGACTAAGGTTGCTATCTTGACTTGATCAGTGGAAAATTGGAAGAGGTCAACCATGTCTCGTGGCTGTCAACTTGCACAGATCCAGGGATGTTGGAGAGGATGGGAAAAAAAACTCAAAATGATAATTGCAATCATGTGATTGAAACTTGTATTCCATTATACCTAGCCTTATTTATTCAAGGAATCCATTTTCTAGCATGGCAGAATATCCCGCAGGAACGATAAACTAACCAGATGGGATTTGCATAACCCGTCACCCCTCTCAAAACTAACACAAAAACCCAGAGCCTTCGACAGGGGTTACTACAGGGAGGGTCTCAAAATCCAATGCCATCAAAGTCCTACCTTGGGGCTTCAATCTTGGGGTTGAAGTTACTATCTTGACTTTTGGATTTCTCCCCAATAAATGCCCTGGAAATAATTCAGACCTTTGAGCTAATGGAGGCAATCAGCAAGCAGAAATGATCCAGAGAGCCTTGTAGCAAATATTCAGAAGCCTTTCTGTGGACAAAGAGGACTGAAACATTCCTTAAGTCCTGGGAAGGGAGATGGTGTGAAGAAGAGACCCAACCTGGGTCCCCCTTGGGCTCAATGAGGGTTTAAAGGGGAGGGGAAATAAAACACAATCCAAGTTTCAAGATACTGTTATTTTTACTTTATGGAGATAGGCCTCCCTCCATAAAAGCAAAGTTCTGGTCTTCTGGTAGTGTTTCCTGATCTCGTTTATGCCAGACGGGTCACATCAATCACACAAAGGGTGAATCAGACTTCCAATCTTCCTAGAAATTGTTTCCTAGCTTTTTTTTTTTTAACCTAGATGCTAAGAAACACAGGCCAGAGAAGAAATCAGAGGAGGAAGAGAAAACAAGAGGAACTTCATCAAGCAGTTCACGGCCTCTTCCATTTTCTGTCCTGGGCAAAAGAAAAACAGCTTCCTTCCTGCAGATGGTTTTCATGGACAAAGTGCTCGGCGGCCTTTAATGTACACAGAGGTCTCCACGGTGTGGTCAAAAGCATCAAGTAACAGCCGTCGGGAGTGCAAAGTTCTGTCGCTGTAGAAGACTTGCTTAGGGTGCTTCACCCAGTGGCCCAACTCAACTTTGCTAGCCTGAGAGTATCTCCCGAAGTCAGTTTTGTGTTTCTAAGTGTGAGTTCCTCTGCAAGCCGCACCAGGAGTTAAGTACCCAGTGGCTGCGTTCACACAACCATGAAGCAGCTCAGGTAAAGACCGAGCAACCGAGATAACTAAGCGAGCTTAGTGTTTATCGCAGTTAGATTTTCGAAGCTTAGCAATTTGGATAGACGCAGCCTTTGGGCCGAGTTAATATGCCAACCTCGAAAAAGTCTGATTCCTTAACCAGGTCAAATGTGTCGTCTGAATCCAGGTAGCTTGATTATCATTATTGCTCTCAAACGGCATAAATGTTTCCAGCCTGGTCATTTCATCACACAAATATACACTTTAAATGAGAGCAAGTGGTTTTTTTTTTTTCCTTCTCTCCCTTTCGTCACATGCATGAAACACAGTGTGGTTTTCCAAGGATGGCCGGCGACCCAGTGGCAGATCCAGGAAATGGTGGATGGATCGCATCAAGGTGGTCATGGAATGCCTTGGCGTCACCCCTGAAGGCACCCTGGATCAAGCCAGCTTTGCCAATGAGCAGATCCTGCACAGGAATAATGCTAGAAGGAAGAGGAGGCCTTACAAAATTAAGAACAGGGTTAAGAACAAGCCTAACTGTAGCAGACCCTTCAGAAATATATGAAGTTTCTTCTTTAAAGGCTAACAGTCTCTGTTCTGCCACCCTTTTGTCTCTGAAGATCTTTTGGAGGTCTTTTTTTGTGAGGTCTTTAGCAGGCCAAGGAAGGGGCAGTTCTCATCTGAGTCTTTTTTTTGCAGAAACTACCTACTCAAATGTCTAAGGAATCAGAAAAGATTAAGGCAACTGAAACGTTCCTGTCACACACGCCCATCACCACCACGTTCTGCTCTTCAGGATGGTGGGATTCACAAACGCCGAACGTCTCTCCCTGTTAAGGCACCTGGTGAAGATCATCAGCCCTACCCCCCCTCCACCCCACCCCCCAGAGTGTCATTGCTTGAAATCAAAAATCCGGTTCCAGTAGTAGAGGAAAGCTGGAGAGTTGCTAGTCCCTATGATAACCAGCAGCAGTAGGTAGAGACTCATCATCACCGCAAAACGATGTTTGGAGAGCCACGATTGGCTGGAAAGTCTATGGGGGGAAAGAACGTAGAGCGTCACTGCAGCCTTCCGTCAAAGGCACGAATCATTTTTAAGGCCCCAATTTCTACTCCCAGTTCTGTACAAACGATACAGGGACAGATTGGTTTTTTTTCCAAAAAAAGATACAGGTGGCTGATTTTAAAGTCAATAAACTAAAAAAATCAATTTAGGGAACAATTTAGAGTATGTACTGTGTACTATGTGCTCTCATCAGCCAGCCATACCCTTCTGAGATTCGAACTGGCTGATGAGAGCTAATTAGCTCGAAATAGCTATACCAATCTCCCTTTAACTTTTTGTTAGCAATCCAAAAATTTAGCGCACAAATGATGTCGCAGTAGCGACTGCTGCCTGTGGATAGCCCTAGATTGGGCTGATAACAGGCAAAAGATTACTTCTTCTCATATTTGGGCCAACAGGGTGCATCAAAAAACAAACAAACCACTCAAGACATACATATACATACATATACAAACTGTACATATACATGCATATATTAGCCTCCGTGCAGAAGGTTACAGCTGCCCTGGGGGCATACTTTCATTTTAGCAGTCATAAGGACTAGGAGCTTGACTTAAAGCAGGGAGAGGAAACCCGATGCCTTGAAAGCTCAGTTCTGCAGCCAGGTTTCTTCAGCTGCCTGACAACTCTACCACCATTATGGTCTCCCCTGCCTCTTTTTGCTGTGGCTCTTACGATGACTCCTTCCTGCTGTTTTGAATTTTTGAACCACGGGGAGAGGAAAAGCTTTAGACATGCCCTGAAGCACCTTCACTCCTGATGAGAGTGAGCTGCGCAAGGCGGGAGGGAGGGACACTCACCTTCGGTGCTGCCTCTGTGAATATATTAGCAAATATTTCACCCGTATCAGCTGATTGTTTGTAACGACAAAATATTTCTGAGGAACGTCACCCCCTTCGCTGTTCTTCACCCTGGCCCTCTTCCTGTCAATTTCCTTGGAGTCTGCCAAAGGAAAAAAAAAAAAGGGGGGGGGTAAGGTTCTCTTTGAAACTGAGATTCTGAGAAAAGCAACTGAGATACTCACGTGGAAGGAACGGTTTGATTCAGGGCCGCGGTGCAAGTTGGGCAGAAGGTCCAAAACAGTTTTGGTTCTTTAGGCACACTTTAACACAAGATCCTGGCTGAGCAGAGCATCGCAAAAGGAAGGGGCAGGATGGACCCCTGGCACATGTATTCCCAGCACACAAACGCCTAAATCCAGATCAGCAGATCACTATGGCTGTATTCAGTTGCCACCATTAGGCAAATCCCAGGGGTTCATTAAGCATCCTGTTACCAAGCTCAAGAAATCGGGGGTCCAGCGAGTTCAAATAAATATATAGGTTTATTGCAGGCTTTAAGCTCTCTACAAGAATCTGAACTACTAACAGTCAAGGCAAATTGGCGGTAGATAAGGACTTCAAAGAGGGCCGGACTTAAGATCTCTTGTGGACACGAAGAGACTCGAGACTAGTGACACACCTGACCCCTCCCTTGGGTTCAGCCTGATCATCTCCTACAGATGTCACGTGTGGCAACTTCCTGCCAGCTTCTCCATTGACTTTGCATGTAGGAAGCCAGAAATGAAAGCCACAATCAAGTGGGACCATTTGAAGTAGAAGGACCAGCCATAGGTCCCTGGTTCAGCACTACTATATCTTAGAATGGAGGCTGAAGAACTAGTTCCTGAAAAAGGACTATCTATACAACCGAGAGGGCTCTAAGTTGTGGGGGGGGGAACCTCCTTTCTGAGACTCACCTTTTTTCTTCACTTGGCACTTGACATCCGGGTGATCAATGACCTCGCAAACCGCGACGCAGCTGAGAATCGGGCCCATTGCGCTTCGCTGCCAGCCCAGGCTATGCGGGCTGTAGAGAAGGGCCAGGCTTAAGTCACTGGTCAGGTAGGTGCCTTCCCCAAACAAGGAGGTCTGAAAAACAACGGAAAGGTCCTCCATCTCCTTGCCCAAAGAGCAATTATAGGGCTCCTTATTTTATTCCTGGATTTATTTATTTTTTGTATATTCCAGTGACCGCACGCCCTTTATTACACAGGACGGTGTAATAGATTTATTATCTTGGTTTTGCTCTTGAAATTTTCTTTTGCTCTTTCAAATTTTCCTCGGTTGTTAAGTGAACCACTGCAGTGGATCAGTTAGTAACCCGGTTGACTTTTGACAAACAAAGAGATCACGTGACCTTGGAACACAGCAACGGTCCTATGTACATGCCAGTTGCCAATTGTCTGAATTTCGATCACCTGACCCTGGGGAATGCTGCTGAGGCCGTAACTGTGAAAAATGGCCATTTTTCCCCCAGTGCCGTTGTAACTTCGAAGAGTCGTTAAGTGAACCGACGTAAATCGAGGACCACCTGTGTAAGGAAAGATAGGACCTGTGCACAGAGGCCGGCTGCCCACCTTTCTTAAAGTAAGATTCGCCCCTTTTTCAGGACATTTGGGAATCCAAACAAGTTGGCCTGTTGCTCGCCTTACTTAAAGTAAGGGCACGAATTTGACAATCCACTCACTCACCTGGACTTCCCAGAGGTCTGAACCGCAGACCCTAAGAGCAGCCCTTGCGCCTCGGGCTGTGGGAGGCTCTGTCAGCCTTGTAAGGTAGTCCAGGCAGGAAGCACGCCAAGCTGTACTCATTCGTAAAATGGGGGGAAACTCACTTAACAACTTAGCAACGTAAATTTTGGAGTCCATTGTCAAGGACTACCGGTATGTCTTCCCAAAGAGCTCTCTGGTTTGCTAACATAGCAGAGGGGATGCTGGCCCAGAGATGCTTCTGGAGTGACCATGATCATCCAGTTTTGGTCACCACGATGTAAAAAAGATGTTGGAAAAGAGTACAGAGAAGAGCAACAAAGATGATCAGGGGACTGGAGGCTAAAACATATAAGGAACGGCTGCTGGGATTGGGTATGTCTAGTTGAATGAGGAGAAGGGCGAGGGGGGACATGATAGCAGTCTTCCAGTATCTCAGGGGCTGCCCCAAAGAAGAGGGAGTCAGGCTATTCTCCAAAGTGCCTGAGGGCAGGACAAGAAGCAACTGGTGGAAACTAATCAAGGAGAGAAGCAACCTAGAACTAAGGAGAAACTTCCTGACAGTTAGAACAATTAACCAGTGGAACACCCTGCCTCTAGAAGCGGTGAATGCTCCAACACTGGAAGTTTTTAAGAAGAGACTGGACAGCCATTTGTCTGAAATGCTGTAGGGTTTCCTGCCTGAGGAGGGGGTTGGACTCGATGACCTCCAAGGTCCCTTCCAACATTATTATTATTACTATTACTATTACTATTACTATTACTATTATTATTATTATTATTATTATTATTATTATTATGGATCATCACACAGTCAGCCAGATGTTCAGACTGGATTTGGCAAATCTTTACCAAGGACCTGGGATAGGCAGATGTGGATGTTTGATGTTATTACAGATATCATCGCAGGATGGAAGCAGTTACTATTATTATTATTATTATTATTATTATTATTATTATTATTATTATTATTATTATTATTACTAGCTGTACCCGGCCACGCGTTGCTGTGGCTCAAGTCTGGTAAAAGCGTGTGTTGCTTTTACGTCCAACAGATGGTGCTGTTTTTCAAAAAAAGCATGTTTTTACCTGTCACAGGTGTGACATCTATATAATAGTAGGTATATAAAAACACACGCGTATTCGAATGCAACGTTGTGTCAAAATTTCAAAGCAATCGGTGAAGAACTTTCGGAGATTTAAGATTTTGAACAAACGAACATTTACATTTTTATTTATATAGATTATTATTATTATCTTCCTTGGGTTGGAACCAAGCTCACTCCTTACCCTATTCAGGTGGCACTGCAGGCCGTTGTGCATGATGGAATGGAAGTTCTCCAAGCGGCTCCCATGAAAGGCATAGATGAGATCTCTCCCCGCCTGAGTGTCCTCAAATTTGGCGTTCATTTCTTCGCAGTAGGTGATTTCAAACAGGAAGTCTGGCACCGGGACGGGCATGCTGGGAGCTCCCGCCAGTTCCTGGATCTTCTCGTACTTGAAGAACATCAAAATATAGGGAAGTTATTTACACGGAACATCTATTTCACGTGTGCTTTTAAGCCCTTTTGAGCTTCAAGGTCTTCAGACTGCACCCAAAGGAAGGAGACACAGATCTGTATCTCCTCCCGAAAACTGGAGGGGGGAGGAATGGTTATTGGGGCCCGCGAGAAGAGCATGTCAAGGACTGATGGTCAATGTCAAGTCTGCTAACATTGGATGTTCTTGCTTGCCATATGTGAAGAAGCAAATATATCTTATTTAGCCTACATATCAATTCAAGAGTTAAAGCAGACAATACTAGCCCAGTGAGTGGGAAGGTATGCCAGCTAATCATAACAATATCTTAGCATAGCACAGCCAAGGTCAGCGTAACAGGAGAAAATAGGGAGGGAGCAATTCACACTTCAAACTAATTGGAGCATATGACTGATGACTGTGAAAGGAGGGAGGGAGTTGTGCGTTGTCAGGAGTGCTTGGGTGGTGGTGGGGTTCAGTTTTTGGCTTTCTATTGTTCGTGCCGAAGCTATGTAGCCAATTAAAGGATTCTTTAAGGTAATCAAGCCTCAAAGTTCTTTGAAAAGCTGCTTCTTTTCGGAACCATGTCAGTCAAGATAGACAGTGACATCCTTCTTGGTGTCCTTGACACCTTGGTTGCACCTCATTGTCCCAAAGCTTGACAGGACATCCAATCTCTGCCCTTCTTAAAAGCAATGCTATGCAAATCCTTTTGCTATTGTCTCTGCAACTGGCGCTGATGGGTACAGCCCACGCCCAGGGCTTAATTTTTAACTAAAATCCTAAAGGCACAATATATTTTTTTTTGGCGGCTGTTTCTTTGCAAAATAAACAAGTGGGGGGAAAAATAAACAATTCAACTCTTCCCAGATGAATTTCGGCTCTCAAAACTACCCTTCATCTGAATTCTCTGAGTTGGGTTGGGTCTCTCTTCTTCCATCCAGGAAATTCTCACCTTGGTTTTGCTGGTGGCGTGGATGCACCAGGCCTTAGAGGCCAGGATCCAGTGGAGCAGCTCCAAGTTTCTTTGGTCAGGATTTTGGGGAGAACCCAAGAGTTCTTGCAGGCTCCCTAATGCACTTGTATCTGCAAGCTGAGAGAGGAACACGGGAAAGGGATGGGTTGAGCTTTTCTACATGATCTCACGCTTCAAGAGCCCTCCAGTGGCTCAAATAAGTAATATTGGACTGGACCAGAAGGAGCACAACCTGCATCTGCTCATGCTCAGAAGACCATCAGCTCGTGAGGTTTGATCCGCAGCTTCTGACTCTCCCGGGACCCTCCCAGGCTGTGCCCACCATTGTCTCTGACCGGCAGGGTGGGGGGAACTCACCAGAGCCTCAAAATCCTTGCTGTCCTCCGAGGCGTAGTGTCCTGGGAAGGGCCGGAGGACGGAGTCCCGCTTGTAGCTCTGCAGGGCAGAGGCGAAAAGGCTGCATTTCAGGTCGGCAGCCAAGAGGTCCTTCCGGATGATCTCTCGCACCCCTTCCGCGGTGGGGACAGCCTCGTCGGCGCTTGGGGCCGGCATCCCCAAGAGGCCCTGCTAAGGAGGAGGAAGAGGAGGAGAAGGGGGTCAGCACAGAAGGCAGGCTGCATTCAGTACCCCTCCCCACCCCAGCAATGGGGATAGGGGGGCAGCCCAGCCCTTTCCAGACCGTTCCTGGACCCATGAAAGGTCCCTCATTACTATTATTATTATTATGGATCATCGCACAGTCAGCCAGATGTTCAGACTGGATTTGGCATTTTGTCTACCTATCGAGTCCTTATCCAGGACCTGGGATAGGCAGATGTGGATGTTTGATATTATTATTACTACTACTACTACTACTACTACTACTACTACTACTACTACTACGACTACTACTACTACTATTATTATTATTATTTTGGTCATGTTTATGCAGTGTATATTGGAGGTGCTTACCCTTTGAGGGCTGTATGCAACGAAATCTCACTTTAAGTTATTAATGTGCATTTAAAGAGACAATAAAGTTATTATTCTATTCTATTCCTGGTCATCACATCCATGACAGAGAGAGAGTTTTTATTTCCCCCACCCGCCAATAGCCCCCGCCTTTTCTTTCTATCTATCTATCTATCTATATATATAAGCCAACTGACAGGTCGGCATTCAACAGGTAAGGCTGTGTGCCCCCCCCCTCCCTGCTGCATCTAATCCCCACCCATCACTGGGCGGGGCTATCAGTATCTGAAGGTTTCCCGCCTCCTTCCCCGCAGCTCTGCAAGACTTACACCCTGGAGACCAGGAAGAAATCCAACCGGTCGAGTCTCTATTGACACGTCTTCCCCTGCCGAACTTCTGCCGGTCGGTGGCTGGGCTCACAGGCTGCCTGCCGGGCTCCTCGTCCCCGTGTGGAGGACCGGGGTCTCCCCTCTCCCACCCCCCACGCTCCGGTCTCCCCCAGCCCGTCCGGGGCAGCAACTCGCCTTGACTTGGAAGAGGCAGAGCGCTTCCCTTCCAGGATCATCCCAGGTGCCTAACTGAGCATGCGCGGTAAATCTCAGCCACGCTCACTAACAGCTGTTGAAGAAACACGCCCCTTCAGGAGCCTGCGCAGTCGTGCCAACTGAAGCCTCCCGAGCGCCCTTCCCGGCCTTCCCCCCCCCCGCATTCCGAGCATGCTCGCTGCAGGATTATCCCGACGGACGGCAGCCTCAGGCATGCGCAGTAGCAGCAGCTGAAGCTCCGAGGGGAAGGTCCCTTAACTCCGCGCATGCTCAGTAGCAGCGAGTGAAACTGCTTTTGCCCTGTCTCGCTCCCGCTTCTAGGTTGCAGCCCATGGACTGCATGAAATCATGGTTGATTTTAACCATGGTTTGTTGAGTGCACCCCAGCTGCCAGGGTCACACATAACGCAAAGGCAGCACCGTGACTTAATCTGACTTAGTAAATATTGGGCAACTTGAGAGTTGCATTTGGAGGGGTTTAATTTAAGAGAGCCACAAACAGAGGGGGAAACAAAATGGAGGCCTTTAGCAACCCTCTCTAACGGTCGTTGCTCTCCCTTTTTAAATTTATCAAGGCTTACAAGAAGTTTGGTGTTCCTTTGGAGGGTGAGTGCCAGATTAGAGAGAAGGTGCAGTCTGCTAAATTACATCTGTAGGGATATAAGGAACGGCTGCTGGAATTGGGTATGTCTAGTTTAACGAAGAGAAGGACGAGGGGGGACATGATAGCAGTCTTCCAATATCTCAGGGGCTTCCCCAAAGAAGAAGGAGTCAAGCTATTCTCCAAAGCGCCTGAAGGCAGGACAAGAAGCAACGGGTGGAAACTAATCAAGGAGAGAAGCAACCTAGAACTAAGGAGAAACTTCCTGACAGTTAGAACAATTAACCAGTGGAACAATCTGCCTCTAGAAGCGGTGAATGCTCTAACACTGGAGGTTTTTAAGAAGAGACTGGACAGCCATTTGTCTGAAATGGTATAGGGTTTCCTGCCTGAGCAGGGGGTTGGACTAGATGACCTCCAAGGTCCCTTCCAACTTTACTATTATTATTATTATATCAAGAGGATTGGTTGGATGGGGCTGCTGGGACAAAGCTGGGATTCATTTGATGAATTGCTGCCCATTATCTAAAAGTAAGAATAGAGTATTTAGATATGGCATCTATTTTCCACCAAACACACACATGCCGAACGCACACCAAAGAAAGAAAGACACGCACAAAGAAGGAGATCTCGTTTATTCTAAGGTTTTATTTTTTTGGTTCTTGGTATGAATAACCATGAGCTAAAACACTAAACAGAACATTCTATCAAAGATAAAAGAAATCTAGAATCTCCTCTCTTCTGTTTGTTGGCAAGCACAGAACTAACAAGGTCACTGAGATTTCAAAGGGCAAGAAAGGGAAGATAGAAAATAAACGGGGGGGGGGAATAAACGGGGGTAAGCATTATTCCAAAGAGGACCCAAATAATTATCTTTCGTGTTAACGTGTATGGAAAGGTTAACGGTCAAAGTTTTAGGAAAGGGAGGTTCATCAATAAGCTTGGTTTAATTGATGCAACTACTACTTTGTCCAATCTTCTTAGATAAAGGGATTTCGGAGGCCCTCAGCAGGACGCCATGCAACCCAAGAATTTCTTGGTGGTCTCCCATCCGAGTACTAACCAGGTTACTATTTTTGAAATCAGCCGACATTTCCTAGGTGCTGCTATCTAGTGGACTCACTAGGTTTTAACCCATTACATTTGTCCATTTGTCCCCCTCCATTTTAATCCTCTCTTACTCCACAGTGTTTCTCAACCTTGGCAGTTTTAAGATATGTAGCTGGCTGGGGAATTCTGGGAATTGAAGTCCACACATCTTAACATGTCCAATCAGCTCTGAGAATAGAGCAGAAATGGATTCTTCCAGCACAAATCAAAAGCATAAAGTGGCTGACAACAGCATGCAGATAGTCCTTGACTTTGCTTGTTGGAAATGGATCATATTTTGGGTTGCAAATGGCGATCCCATCTACCCAGGATCCTGCAACCGTCATAAATATATGCCGGTTGTTAAGGGCTGAATTTTGATCATGTAACTATGGGGATGTTGTGATGGTTGTAAGTGCGGGGTCTGTTCATAAAACATTTTTTTTTCAGTGCTATTATAACTCGTCACTAAAAACATGGTTGTAAATCGAGGAGTAGCTATGTACTTGCATTGGTGGGAACCTTCTACTTGTGTTTTTAATTGTTGTTTCGATCAGGAAAGTATGGCAGGGGAAGATTCAACTCAGACCAGTACAGATAATCCTCGAAATTATGACCATGATTGAGCCCAACATTTCTGTTGCTGAGTGAGACATTCATTGAGTTTTGCCCCATTTTATGATGTTTCTTGACACAGTTGTTAAGTGACTCACTGCAGCTGTTAAGTTAGTAACCCGGTGGTTAAATGAATCCGGCTTCCCCATTGACTTTGCTTATCAGACTGTCACAAAAGGGGATCACGTGACCCTGGGACACTGCATAACCATCGTAAGTATGAGTCAGTTGCCAAATGTCTGAATTTTGATCACGTGATCATGGGGATGCTGCAAAAGTCGTAACTGTGAAAAATGGTCATAAGTCACTTTTTTTCAGTAACTTTGAACGGTCCCTAAATGAACCGTTGTAAGTCGAGGACAATCTGCAATCTCTTGTCTAGCATGAGCCTTGTAGCCTGCTTGGTTTTTTGTTCCTTCAAGCTTTTGTGTTTTACACTTAAAATACAGGCAGTCCTCGACTTACAACGGTTCATTTAGCGACCGTTCCAAAGTTACCGCAACACTGAAAAAAAAGACTTATGGCTATTTTTCACCCTTGTGACCGTTGCAGCATCCCCAGGGTCACATGATTTACATTCAGAGGGTTCATATTTATGTCCCGGGGTCACGTGATCCCTTTTTACGGCCGACGGATGAGCGAAATCAACGGGGAAACCCGATTCGCTTTAACTTCAGTGTTTCACTTCACCAATATGGCCAGAAAAGCCGTAAAATGGGACAACGCTCGCTTAGCCAATTTCTCACTTAGCAACAAAAAAATTGGGCTCAATTGTGATCCTAAATTGAGGATTCTCTGTAATCAGCCTTGGACATTTTTTTTTCCTTTTCTTGGACATTTGCAGCCTACTTCGTGGGAACCACCGCTTAAACATGACTTAACTTGTGCCATTTTTATTATTATTATTATTATTTTACAAAGTGGGATTTGGTGTCTGGGTGCTGAGCTGGATCAGAGCTGGCAACCCTCACGATCCCCTCGCCCTTAAGGAACCAGACCTTGCTCAAAACACAGGGAGCTGTATGGGTGGCGGGACAATCATTTCCAAAGCCTAGGTGGAAAAATTACAGCCAAAGTCAGCTTTTCGTTTTCTTTCCCTCGGAGGTAGCGGCCATCTCTGCTGAAAGCAAACGGGTCAAGACTGACTCACGAGCAAAGAAAACACCCTTGGATGAAAAAGGAAAAGCACATTAGGAATCGTGGGACGTCTTCGACTTAGGAGCCCAAAATTTCCGCTGCTCAGCAAGACAGCGCTGAGTGAGTTTTGCCCCATTTTACGACTTTTCTTGCCGCGTATGTTAAGTGAATCACTGCACTTGGCAACATGGTTGTTAATCTGGCTTCCCCCATGGACTCTGCTTGTCAGAAGATCGCAAAAGGGGATCACGTGGCCCCAGGACACGGCGACCTTCATAAAGGGGGGGACATGGTAGCAGTGTTCCAATATCTCAGGGGCTGCCCCAAAGAAGAGGGAGTCAAGCTATTCTCCAAGGTGCCTGAAGGCAGGACAAGAAGCAACGGATGGAAACTGATCGAGGAGAGAAGCAACCTGGAATTAAGGAGAAACTTCCTGACAGTTAGAACAATTAACCAGTGGAACCACCTGCCTCCAGAAGTGGTGAATGCTCTAACACTGGAAATTTTTAAGAAGAGACTGGACAGCCATTGGTCTGAAATGGTATAGGGTTTCCTGCCTGAGCAGGGGGTTGGACTAGATGACCTCCAAGGTCCCTTCCAACTTTATTATTATTATTATTATTATTATTATTATTATTATTAAATACGAGCATCCAAATTTTGATCATATGACTATGGGGATGCTACACAGGCCGCAAGTATGAAAACTTTTTTTTCAGTGCCTTTGTAACTTTGAACGGTCACTAAACCAATGGTTGTAAGTCAAGGACTACCTGTAATTACTACCTGTAATTCAACAGAATAACAGAGGTGGAAGGGACCTTGGAGGTCTTCTAGTCCAACCCCGGCTCAGGGAGGAAACCCTACACCATTTCGGACAAATGGTTGTCCAATCTCCTCTTAAAAAGCTCCAGTGTTGGAGCATCCATTCTCTGGTTGATTGTTCTCACTGTCAGGAAGTTTCTCCTTAGTTCCAGGTTGCTTCTCTCTTTGATTAGTTTCCATCCATTTTTTCTTGTCTTGCCTTCTGGTGCTTTGGAGAATAAGTTGAGCAACCTCTCTTTGTGGCAGCCCTTTAAATATTGGGACACCGCTATCATTTCACCACTGATGACATACCTTCTAAATTGTCCAATGTATTTCTCATAACATCCCCTAATAATACGATACAGAAGAGAAAAGTGGACCTGACCTACTTAGTGATGGCCAAGTCAAAGTAAGGTTTGAAAGGCGACTTTCAGCACCACAATAAATCTTCTCTACATTCTTTCTTCTGCTAAAGCACTGCATGGTTCAATCTGATGCCACACAACAATCTTGACTGATCTTTAGTGAAAGCCCGCAGTTTCCTTTGCGGAATTTTGCTCCCTTGCTTTCTAAAATACAGGTAGACATGTTGCATTAAGAAAGTTAATTATTTAATTGCCTAATTTTGTTCTTGCTTCCCTGATCTTGCATTATAAGTGGAATTGGCCGCAGAATTTACAATTGACTGGAAAAAAAAAATACTCCCTTGGATCAAGATCAAGGATACATTCAGAAAAAAAGCTCTATTAGGAATCTCTATGGCTATAAAATTTTTCAAAACATAAAGGGACCCCCCCCCCCAAAAAAAAGAAACAACCAAGGAAAAACTAATCATCTAAAACACTGAATAAAAATATAACACTTGCAATAATACTTATAATAATTTTAGAGATTCATGTCACTTGTCTCATATCAACAGAAATCTATAAAGAGGGAGGAAGGAAGGAAGGAAGGAAGGAAGGAAGGAAGGAAGGAAGGAAGGAAGGAAGGAAGGAAGGAAGGAAAGGACACAATTTCTCCATGATGGGCTATTATAATCTCATAAATCAAACGGCAAAATCTTTTTCCTTTTAATTAAAAGGAAACAGTGACAAATATTTGTTTACAGTAACAGGACATGAAATTAAATTAAAAGGAGGTTCATACAGCCCTGTGGACTTGGAACTGAAGCCAGTCTAAAGAAGATGTGGTTTTGCTTTGGCCACAGTTCTTTATTGATATTCAAGTTTTCACATTGTTTTACGAGTATGTTAAAACATGCTGTGGCAGAACGAACTCGCCATTCCAAAGAAGCATCTTAACATTCCGAAGAGACATACAATCAGGCTAAACACCCATTTTGTTTCTTTCCTTTTTGTTTCTCAGCTATACAATGTAAACTAAGCTATTTTAAATTAGTGACGGTGTGAGTTAAATCTCAAAGGTTAGGTTTCTGCTTAAGAGGGAGAACTAAATTTTCTTTTGAAAACTCCTACTAGAGATGCCACTGACTGACGATCTGGGTTACCAAACAGGAGGAGAGGAGTGGGAATGGTGATACTGGAATTGTAGTCGACCCCAAGCAGAATGTGACTCAGCAGCTTGTGAAGCCCCAAAGATGAATGCGTTTGTGGGGTTGCATCCATAGAAATGCTGTTCTCAAATAACAGAGAGTTGTTCCATTGGAATCTGTGCTGCTGAGACCCTTCCTCCACTTTTGAATCAGGAACTGGAGCAACCAGTGCAATCACTAGAAATCTTTTGAAGAGGGTCTGAAAACATTCAGACTATTTAATCCAGGGGAATTCTGGGAGATGAAGTCCACACATCTTCAACTTGTTGATGCTGAGAAACACCTATTTAACACTGAAGAGTTGTGGCGGCCTATAACGTCATGAAAGGGCTGAGCATTCAACTTTTTGGTTGCTCCTTTTTGGGGGGATTTAAGGAGAAAATTGGGTGTCTGAAATCTTCAAAGCTGTTAGGCCCCCATTTCCTCTCTTCAACATCTCCATGGGAGAAAAAAATCAGCCCAATTTCAGGATCGTACATCTTAAGGCTTGTAGGGTTTAAGGCATCTGTTCTCCCTCTTAAAACGAAACCTTTATGAGATCCCCAGATTTTAGTTTTTGCCCTACTAACTCTGAGAAGTGAGGGCCTTTTGTGACTTCTTGCCTCAAGTCAGTGAAGGCTTTTCAGCATGCCAAAGAAGCCCACCATTTTCAAAAATCTGGGACTTTCTGATTTTTACCACTATCTGTAAGTTTGAAATAAATCGCTTTTTTCCAAAAGGCAGCTGGGCCTTCCTGTTTTTTTCTTTGAAAAT
>NW_015387120.1:201173-207967 GCF_001527695.2 Protobothrops mucrosquamatus
TTTTGCCCTACTAACTCTGAGAAGTGAGGGCCTTTTGTGACTTCTTGCCTCAAGTCAGTGAAGGCTTTTCAGCATGCCAAAGAAGCCCACCATTTTCAAAAATCTGGGACTTTCTGATTTTTACCACTATCTGTAAGTTTGAAATAAATCGCTTTTTTCCAAAAGGCAGCTGGGCCTTCCTGTTTTTTTCTTTGAAAATGTTTCGCTTCTCATTCAAAAAGGTTCTTCGGTTCTAATTTCAGAACTTCTTAGATGAGAAGCGAAATGTTTTTCAAAGAAAAAAAACCAAGAAAGTCCAGCTGCCTTTGGAAAAAGCACCTTTGGGACAACCACAGCCTTTATGATGGGAGAATCTCCATGGACATTTGAAATAAATCCACTTTTCTTCAGTCTTTACTCCTCCTGTTGTCACCTTGTCCCGTCTTCTCCTGATGCTAGAAAGGTTTGAGCGGCCATCTTGAAACAAGGGATATAATTCCAGATACATTTTATTTCTTCCTCCTGTTTTAATGGATGCACGCACCGTAAAATAAACATAAAAAATAGTCGATAATGAGGAAACCGAGAGTGACAGGAAAGCCAACAGATCTCTTCAGGCGGAAAAATTAAGTCTTTTTTTTTTTATCCACTTTTTTTTCTTTTAAAGGAAGGCTTAATACTGTAGCTGGTTGTGTCTTTAGACATTGCTTCTTTCCTCCATCCCAGTCGCTTCTTTTTGTTTCTCTTTTTCACCCAGAGTTTTAAAACATTTTCCTTTCAATTACCGCGTATAAAAATAGCTATAGGAATTCAACATTAAACAAAGAAAGAACATGACCATGAAGTGGCTATTCTAGAGGTGAAGAACGTCATCCATACAGTGTCAGAAAATTCATTAGGAAAGGAAAAGGGAGCTGAATTAAGAGTCTTATTTCAGTTTTCACTGAAATGCTGTTAAATGCTTTTTCCTAGGTCAACGGGGTGGGTAGGTAGGTAGGTAGATGTTGAAAGTCTCCCACCACTAATTCTATTGGAGAGGTTCTTCTGATGAACAGCATTGCCTACTTGGACTGCTTCAACTGAGGTAGGTCACTCTATAAAGAAAATATGCTACATTCTAAGGTGACTTCCCCAAGCTGGCCTTCTCTAAACGGGTTGGGACTTCAACCTTCAGAATTCCCAATCAACCTAGCTAGGAATTCTGGGAATTGAAGTCCTGACACATCTGAAGGTGGCCAGGTTAGGAAAGGCCATGCTAAGGCTTTAAACATGTGGTCTATGACCATCTGTACTGCCACCAGCGACCTAGAGGGCAACTAACAGAAGAAACAGGAAGAAATCCATCGTGGACATCACATCAGGGGTTTCAAGGGCTGTGAGGATCAGCTGGAGGCATCTTATTAAACAGGCTGGTCTTGTGTCTGGTTTGCACACAGGCACACTACAGAGGTTAGGCTAGTGAGACCTTTCAACCAAAACTGGATGTGCACATTTCACAGCTTTCTATATTTTGTGTGGGGAAAATGAACGGCAGCATTGAACCTAAGCCCCATATTCCAAAATTGTTCCCTTTCATCTCCAATGAAAAGAGTTCAGACTGGAGATTGAAGGAAGATCTGGAGAGATTGCCTGCCACATAACACAAGTCAAACCAGGGTCTGATCAATGGAGACTCCGGCACTAACTTTAAACACACAACTTGGCTGGAAGGTTTTCTGAACGGAAAGCATTGGCTTTATAGAGGGCCCTGGCATGACACAATGCTGTCTTGAATAAACTGTGATTGGAGATGTTCACAACAATGTGCCAAAGCCATATACTCTGGTTGGCCAGCTGTAATAGCTAAGAGTAAGCTATTAAGAGGTAAAAATAAAGATTTCTCTTGACCACTTGTGTCCAACTCTAGGGGATGGTGGTGCTCATCTCCATTCCTAGACAAGGGAGCCAACATTGCCCAAAGACACTTCCACGATCATGTGGCTAGCATGACTATATGCCGAGGTGCATGGAATGTTGTTACCTTCCCACCGAAGTGGTACCTATTTATCTACGTGCATTTGCATGCTTTTGAAGTACTAGGAGGACAGGAGCTGAGGCAAGAACGGGAACTCAAACAATCATGTGGTACTCGGGTCTCAAACTGCCAACCTTCCATCCGACAAGCCCAGCATCTTAACCACTAGGCCATTAGCTGGGTACTAATCCAAAGCCAAGTTAAGCATTTCGTTTCAACCCAGCCTAACTGGGGTCTTTTCAAACTTGGCCCTTTTATGACTTGTGGACTTCAACTCCCAGAATTCCTCAGCCAGCATGCTGGGAGTTGAAGTCCACAAGTCATAAAAGGGCCACGTTTGTAGACCCCTGGTTTAAGACGATCCTAACTCAACTCTAAAGCAAAAATGAAAGTTATTTTGGTTCAGCTCCTCCATTATATAAAACCAACAGTCCTTAATGTAGCGAGCATTCCATGAACGTGCATGTGGCAAGCCAGCTTTGAACAATGTACCTTGAACATCGGACAGTTCTTCAGTAGTAACCCGTTTATAGTGGAAGTCATTTTTAGGTGATCGGCAGCCTGCCTTTTGCTACAATCCTAACAATCATGAGAGTTTCCTTTGTTTAGGGGAAAAAAAGAGACATGGTATAAAACAATTCTTGACACAATAAAACTCTACACAAGTTAACTAGCAACTTGTCTAAAAGTAAAGCTTATCACACTAAGGGGGACTCTCCTCAGTGATCACAATGCTCTTCTGTCTCTTGGGATGCTGGAAGTGAGCAGGAAGAGGGAGAGAGAGAGAGATGAGGAGTTTGGCTGGAAGGACACCCAGCGCTTCTATTAAAAAAAAATGTCTTGAGGTAGAACATTGCTTTCAAGGTTTTGGAAGTGCTTTACATTGGAACAAGGATGATAATAAAGGGTTATTTTAAAGAGGGGGAGGGGGAGGAAATATTAGCCAATGGCCAACATGGTGGACACGGAGTGTGACTTCTGAGGTAGTACCAAAACACGTACTGACCAAGTGCTACACTACTTGCGTTGAAGACAAAAGGAAGACACAAGATACGTTTGCCTCTTCCCAAAAGACATTCAATTCCGGTTGAGGTAGTTCTGAATTTACTTCGGGGGTTCATCCAAGTCTTTTCTTTCTTTCAAGAGCCCTTCTCCAGGCCTGGTTTTTTTTTTTCATTTTTGTTTTTTTTGTCACGCTCACTTTGTCTTTGAAGCAGTTCATCCACAAAAAAATTATCCTGAGAATTATGAATGGACACGACCAAAAAATAAAAAAAATTGTGGCTCCGTTGAACCCTCCATGTTGGGGATCCAAGTCGGGAGGTCCTTCATTGTGGGTTGGTTCAGCAAGATTGCCAAGATGGATCCAGACATGATCATTCTAAAGCTGCAGGGACACATTGCTGAACCCCAAGATGGTACTGATCCCACGTGGTGTCAAAGGTTAAGGAGGGGTGCTCCAGTTTCTCTTGAGAGAAGTCACTAGCTTGGCAGCTATAGAACGAAAACGGAGATCCAGATGGGTAGATATGGGCTACAAGCCTGAGGCAGGTCAGAAAGATCAACTTCATAAGAGATTCCACAAAGCTGCGTACAGATTATGCGGAAATCAGAACTTTTACATTGACCTGAGATTTAGTGTCATCTTAGAGACATCACCAGGCACAAAAAATTAGTGGCTGGTATGTCTTATAAGAAGTCTGAGCTATCTTGGCAACTTATCCTTCATTGGTCGGAGCTTGCTTCAAAGCTGGTTCTTCTTGGCTGATGTTTAGCAGAGGCTGGCCGTTTGGGCCAGAAGGTACATTTGGAAACAAGGTGTTGTCCTCTTCCTCAAGGATGCTAAATTCCTCTGGTGGAAGTGCAGATATCTGGATTTCAATAGGTGAAGTATTTGGAATGTGATCCAGCTGAGAAGGCAATGGAAAAAAAATTGCTGTTGGAACCCACAAAGCCTGCTCAATGACATTTGTTACAAAATACAAGAAGAACATGAAGACGAATGAAGGTGAATATACATGTCCCAGGATAGGATCCGATCTGGGTCGGTCACCGGGCTCAAGAGTTATTGTCTTCCAATCTTTCGGACTTGTACTGGAGCCCATCTTCGGTACTTCTCTCTAGCAGAATGTCTGCTGTCCTGTGTGTCGCCCCACAGATCACACACAGGCCACACACAGAACGGCACACACTCTGCTAGAGAGACGTTCCTTGAGGATAGGGCTCCAGTACAAGTCTGAAAGTTCAGAAGACAAAAATTTTGGTCCTGGTGACTAATCCAGATCGGATCCTAGAACATGAAGAATTCATTCAAATTACATCCTGGTGTTATTTTCCATTGATTGTGCCACACCACCCATGTGAACACCTTCGGGATTTGCCATCTTATCAAATCAAAGGCTGTCTGTCCTTGAAGCAAGTGACCCTTAATCCCAGCCACAACTCCAGTGCCAGCTGTGGCCAAGAAAGCCTTCATCTGGTGTGGCAGATGTGTCCTTTCCTAGATTTGGAAGGGGGCCTTCAGTCATTCATGCCCCGGTCACCTAAGGTTTGACGACTGCAATGCATTCTATATTGGACTGCTCTTGAAGACCATCCAGAAGCTTCAGCTGGTCTAGAAAGCAGTGGGGTGGGCAATGATGGACTTGCCTTGGCATGCCCAAGTTGGGCACCCTATACATGTGACAGATAAATAAATAAACCCCTCACACCAATTAAATCCCATGGTTCCCTCTATTTCCTTCTCTCCCATAAAGACCTGGACCAAAGTCGAATCTTCAGAATGATCAAATAACGTCTGCACATTTCCTCTGCTCTGTTTTCCATCCTAATCTCTTTTCTGCTTATAGTTCTGCCCTGTTACTGCTTAGATCAATGGTTCTCAACCTTTTCTTCACCATAGACTCTCTTTAAATACCTTTTGTGCCATGGATCATGGCTATGGACTACCAAGACTTAAGTCAAGATTTAAAGCACTCAACTGCATCAAGACTTTGTGGACCCCCTGTGATGACATCACAGACCCCTCCCCAGGGGTCCGGAGACCACAGGTTGAGAACCAGTGACTTAGATCATTCATTGTTTGGCCTTCTTAATAATTTCTCCCTTTGGCTTTGCCTGCGTTGAAAAGGTGTAGCAATCACCCGATTGCAATCACTATGTCCTCACAGCCCTTATTTGACCCATTCAGAGGTTAGGGAACAGGGGAGACCGGGGCCAAACAAAGAAGCTTTGGACTCTGCAGATGAAGTAGCTGAGGATCGATGATCACAGACAACGATTGCTACATGAAATAAACTAGCCACCTATATGGTGCTTTGGAGCAGGGATTTCAAACTTTTATTAGTTAATAGAGAAAATCCCGGAAAACCCTGATCAAGAGGCAAAACTAAAGTGATGGAAAACTGGCTACATTCAAGTGTGCATTCAACAACAGGAGGAAAAAGAGACTCAAGGTAGGCAGAAATGCATGCCTCTCTCTCTCTGATACATACAACACCAGTGTTTACACTATACAACAAAAAGAAGCTGAACAACATTCCAGTTCCACAATGCTTTTTCTTACCGCTATTCCCTTTGTGTGCAGACTGGGTGGGGAATGCAAAGCTGGGAACAATCTTTCCAGTTCATTCATATCCAGCTGTTTCCCATTGACATCTGGATCGTCCCTCTTAGTAGACCCGTTTACAGCCTGGCCAGTGACATTTCTCGGCCCTCTCGAAATCTGCGGGGTTGAGAGCTGCTCCTGCACGTTTTTACACATCAACAATCTGCTAAAAATGAGAGGGATAAAAGAAATGCATCAAGGTTGCCTTTGGATCTCTTGAAGCCCTGTGCCCACACACTGGCACCCCAGTGTAGAGACAACATTGAGCTAGCTCTGGGTTTTTCAAACTTGGCCACTTCAACTCCCAGAATTCCCCAGTCAGCATGGGGAGCTAAAGCCTACACATCTTAAAGTGGTCAAGTTTAAAAAAAACAACAACACTGAGCTAGATGGATCAAGAATCTGGCTTGGAAAAAGACAAACTCCGATGTTTGTTCAGATGACCATTGCTCCGTGATACAGGACCCACAGAGTGGAAGACTCCCCTACTTCAGTGTTGCAGACTGCATGGCCAGGCTGCTTTACAGAAGTGCTACTGGCCACTGCAGGAGCATGAAGTTATGAAGACCTACAGGCCGACCTTGACGCACCCAATTCACGAAACTCTTACGTCTTGTCTAAATTGCCCGGCGACAGAGCTAAAAACAAACGTTGGGCAGAAAGGGAAACGTACCGTCCTCTGTAGCCAAACATGAGGAAAAGGACACAGAAGATGATGCAGGTGACCCCAATGTGGATTCCAATGATGATCCCAGTAGCTGACGTTTTGTTGGCTGACTCATCCTTCATGCAGTTGCACGGTGGGTTGAGGTCTAAGGTTGGTGAGAAAGAGGAAGGGAGAATCCCTTACACTTCGGGAGATGAGTCATACAAAGAACAGTGTTCAAAGTCAGAGATAGATAGATAGATAAGATAGATAATTTAATTTGTATACCGCCCTTCTCCCATAGGACTCAGGGCGGTTCACAGCATATTAAAAACAAATAGTATACACAAAAATACAAAAAATACAAAATACAAAAATACAGAAATCCAAAAAATAAACCCCGATAAAAGCCGAATTAAAACCAAATATTACCAGCTGTGTTTCCGATTAAAATACTTTTAAAATTATCCCTACCTAAAATCCTCCCTAGGTCAGGCCCGCTTGCTGGAAAAACCATGTCTTGAGGGCGCGGCGGAAAGTAAGGAGAT
>NW_015387120.1:208992-266216 GCF_001527695.2 Protobothrops mucrosquamatus
ATCCAAAAAATAAACCCCGATAAAAGCCGAATTAAAACCAAATATTACCAGCTGTGTTTCCGATTAAAATACTTTTAAAATTATCCCTACCTAAAATCCTCCCTAGGTCAGGCCCGCTTGCTGGAAAAACCATGTCTTGAGGGCGCGGCGGAAAGTAAGGAGATCCGGAATCATCCGGATCTCGGGGGGTAGTTCATTCTAGAGGGTGTGAAAAGGATGTGATGCCATTCCTGACGTATCTATTTCTTGCCCCTACCTTGCCATTCCTGCAGATTGCGAGGACCATGCCTCTTTTTGGGGAGATGGCCATCCAAGTCTTTTGAGTAGAAGATGGTGCCCTTACAATTTAAAGCAATTAAGGGAAGCTTAATATCAGAAAAGAAGCAAGGCTTTTTAGGAGATGCTTTGAATTGTGGCGTCCTTGATGCTTCCGAGCTTGGCTGTTTGCAGATGTTTCCTCACCCAACTAGGTCATGTCTTCGGTGTGAGAAAGTGTGGGGTTTGCTGCCTGTTTATAAACCCCGCAAACATTCACACTGACGAGCGTTAGGTTTCATTAGTTGAGTAAGGAAACATCTGCAAACAACCAAGTTCAGAGAACACTAAAGACTCAACAATTTAACCTGAGCTACAGACATTCTCTTCTATTGGATAATTTGAATATAGAAGATACACACGGGAACAACAATTACTGGAAACATTTTCTGGATTTTTATTTTTATTTTTTTGCTGAAAATGGACCAACACGAACGAATCAATGATCTTGGGATTTGCTGATTGAAAAAGCTTGTTTATAAGAAGAGGGGAACCAAGATACGACATTTGGGAGGTAGGAATGCCGGTAGCTGCTACAAAGAGGAACACAAGTCATTTTTTTAGATCCTTTTTTCTCCTTTTCTTCTTCTCTTACCTTTTAAAATCTTTTTCTTTTCTCCACTCTTTAACTTTCTGTAGTTTTTTGTTTTAAATTCCGTGTACATTTTTCCCCAATAAATATTATATACAAGATACAACACAATTTTCTCAGTTGTCTTTTGGTTCTTTCTCCCTTTCCCACCTCTCGTTCTGCAACCTCCAAACATCTCAAGGCTCCTCAAGGTGAGTTGAGCCTCTCACCTGTTTTTTCCACAGTTTCTCGAAGGGACACAAAACGGACGGTGGCGTTCCCATCGCCGTGTTGGTTGAAAGCAAGCAGTTTGACTTCATACACCACTGCTGGATCTGAGAGAACATGGAAACGGGGGAAGATACAGTTAGGTCAATCAAGGGCAGGGATGTGTTCAGTGTGCTAGGCAAAGCCATTGTTGCTTTCTCTGGCATCCGTGTCAGACGTGGAAAGCTATCAGCCTTGAATATCCCCTTTTGGGGGTCTCGGGAACTCCCCTACACAAGCCCCAAAGGTGCTTTTTCAAAAGGTAACTGGACTTCCTTGTTTTTCCTTGAAGATGTTTTGCCTCTCATCCAAGAAGCTTCTTCTTCTTTTTTTAATAGATATTTTATTGGTTTTTAACTATAACAATCTCCAATGCCTGGTGTACAGCGTGTTGTCTTGGTTTACATTTTAACACGGAAAAAAAGGACAGTAATAATTAACGGTCGACAAGGATTAAATTTGATAATCGCATAATGAATATATTAATTACTAATACATTTCTTTGACCTTCCCTTCTCCCATTTGTATTTTCCTTCTTCAACCTTAGCCAAAATATAATGCTTAATATTTTCAACATGTAAATGATTAGATATAGGCATTTTTTTATATTTGTACAAATAATAATAATCACTATAGTATACATTTCTTCGGCCTTCCCTTCTCCCATTTGTATTTTCCTTCTTCAACCTTAGCCAAAATATAATGCTGAATATTTTCAATCTGCAAATGATTAGGTATAGGCATTTTTTTAAATATTTGTACAAATTAATAATAATCTCTATACATTCCTCTTCTCTGCTCACCAAGGTGAGTAATGTTGCAAGAGGTGACGTTGCTGGGCAAAAGCACGGGTCCTGTGAAGTGGGGAAGGTGGACTTTGCGGTAGTAGAGTTTGAACCCTTCGGGCTGGCCCAGTTTGATGGAAGGTTCCCACACGGCTTGAACGGTGGTGCTGTTGAGAACTTTAATAAAGAGAGACGGCACTGCGGGTACTGAAAGAAAGCAGAAAGCAAAAAAGGGTGAGGCGAGGTCTCCTTTCTCCTTCCAAGCTTAAAGTCCATGCCAGGGCACCTCAAAGATACTTTGGACCCCCCCAAAATTGACATAATACATTTATTTATTTAAGAACATTTATATAGCTGCCTAGCGACTCGAGGCAGCTTACAAAGAGTAAAAATACAAAACAGGGAAAAAATAAAAAGAATACACCCACCCACTCCCCCAGCGACAGCACACACTTAAATAAGCCACTTGATGGGCTCCACTGCATTCTGCGTTCCCACGATTTCAGGGTCTTCCAAAGACTGCCAAAGTGGGGAAGGGCAGTCTAATTTCTGCAGGGATGACGATGTTCCAAAGGGAGGGAGCCACCACAGAGAAAGCCCTTCTGCTAGATCCTAGAAGATGTACCTCCTTAGGGGACGGGACCCACAACATTCCTTGCCTCCCTGCTCTAGTGGGTCAGGTGGATGTGACTGGCAGGAGATGATTCCCTCAGATTTTATCAAATGTATTTCGCTGCGAGCCCTTGCCTTAAACCAGTGGTTGCTTATGTTCCACATAAGCAGCCCTCACACTTCAGGAAGAGCCCCCAGATGTTCCTTTGGAGGTGCTCTTGATCTGAAGGAAGCACAGCGGTGGCTCATAAACATCTAAACCTGGAGCCGATTCTCCTTACCTTCTCCCAGGGTGCTCACCACCACGACGTCAGAGGCCTTGCTGGCACCGCGAGAGGTGTAGGCTTTGATATAAAAGCTGTAACTGGTGGAAGGCTCTAGCTCGGTCACAAGCTGCTGGAAAGTGTTTTTACTGACGGCCTCTTGATATTCCATTTCCACTGGGTCTGAAATACAAGAGGAATGAGTCAGGGAGGGAGGGAGGGAAGGAAGGAAAGAGGGAGGAAAGGAAGGAAGGAAGGAAGGAAGGAAAGGAAGGAAGGAAGGAAGGAAGGAGTCTAAGGAGCCACCATTTGGAAGAAATTTGCACCAAGGAGCCCCTATAGATCTGCCTCCAATTTCTTACGTTCTCTGCCACCAGGAAAGGCATTTTGAGAATTCGGGCCAGAGCATTGCTTAGAATCAAGTGCCAATTGTTAATTTCTCTGATGAATTTATTGGAGATGGAATCTCTCCCAATTGATCTCCAGACTTGTCTGCCAGCTTCCTTCTTAAGGGAGGCCTGATGTTAAAAAAAAAACATGGCATGTTGCATTTTGCCACTAGATGTCAGGCATGGCAAAACCTTGTTCTTATTCTTCATTCTCTTTCTCTCTCCCCCACTCCCTCCCTTTCTCTTGTGTTGTGTTCTCTTTCTCTTGTCTCTCCTCCCTCCCTCCATCTCTCTCTCTCTCTTACACACACACACATACACACACACCCCTAATTCATTTAGCTTCTCAAAGCAGCTTATATGGCAGAGAGAGTGCTAAATTTAAGACTGGGGGAAAGAGGGTTCAAATTCCTAATCCTATTCTTAAGCAAAAGGGGATGTCTTCGAGACTGTTTGCCTTCGTTATCCTGGAAGTGCTGCAAATAAATTGGCTAGTTCTCTAGCTATTTTTTTAAATCAAAGATTGTATATTAATCTATGCATTTTACGAAAGGTTTTTTTTTAAAAAGTCCATCATTGTAAAACTTAACAAGAAGCTAAGGCTGCACACAGCCAGCCAATTATGCTTTACCTGGAGGAAAGAACTGGTACGAAAAGTAAGGACCCACTGAACTATTTGACTCCCTAACGAGGGGCTACAAATGACAAATGAAGACAGGAATGCTGCGTGAACATGACATCTCTTTTATATGTGCATCATGCCCCTGCAGACCCATAAAAAAAAGGGGTGGGGACTGTGGCTGATGGCATTAT
This sequence comes from Protobothrops mucrosquamatus, assembly GCF_001527695.2. Taxonomy (NCBI): domain Eukaryota; kingdom Metazoa; phylum Chordata; class Lepidosauria; order Squamata; family Viperidae; genus Protobothrops; species Protobothrops mucrosquamatus. The sequence continues at coordinate 213,008 of NW_015387120.1, forward strand.
CCTGCTTTCATCACCTGAACCAAAGAGATGGATCTTGCAGATGTCTTTGCCTCTAGACCAGTGATGGCAAACCTTTTAGAGACCAAGTGCCCAAACTGCAACCCAAAACCCACTTATGCATCGTCGGGTGCCGGGTGGGGGTGGCCCATTGGGTGGGCGTGGCTGCGGTGGTAACAGCAGACTGGGTGGGACTAAAAAGTTCAATCAATCAATTCTAACTTTGCAAGATCTTTTTTTTTCCGCCGCAAGAAGTTGAAATTGACTGATTGAACCTTTTTTTTTTTGTACACCACGGTGGAGACCTAAAGCGAAAAGGTTTTATAAAACCCAACTGAAGGCCTAGGACTGGGGCGACAGCGCACGTGCCCACAGAGAGGGCTCTGAGTGCCGCCTCTGGCACCCGTGCCATAGGTTCGCCACCACTGCTCTAGACTGTGAAAAGAGGAGTTGGGAACATAGAATAATAGAATTGGAAAGGACCTTGGAGATCTTCTAGTCCAACCCTCTGCTCGTGCAGTAAGAATGGATGTTTGAAAACAAGGAGTAAGGGACTAAGAATGACATTTGAAAACAAGGGATTCTCGGAAAAACCTAGACCTGAGTTACAGTTCCCAAGGTGGCTTTCCATCCATCCATCCATCCATCCATCTTATCCTTCTGTTTCACCCAACAGAAGGAGATCAATCGACAACATTGCTGAAATCTGCCATTAAAATTTTCTTTAAAAATATATTTCTGGTTCTTTCTCCCTTATTCTCGGGATACCGAGAATTGATCTTTGTCTGAAAATTCTCCAGGTAGTTTTTTCTGCCAATTTTCTTGCTGAATGTGATATAAACCGCTCTGCATGTTTTCTATTTTTCTGCACCCTTCCGGGCTGTCTTTGCTTCCTGATCTTCAAACGTTTCCTGGAAGGCATTCTACCCAACATCTTGGCATTAATTAATTAATCACACTTGGCCAATAAAGAATTCTATTCTATTCTATTCTATTCTATTCTATTCCATTCCATTCCATTCCATTCCATTCCATTCCATTCCATTCCATTCCATTCCGCACCTCATCATTCCATCAGTGGCCATCCTTGAGCAGGTCTCCCATAAGAACCTCTCCTTGGAAAAATAATTAACTGCTATCCCTCTGCTTGAGAACCACCCGTCAGAAGTGCAAGAAAAGGCATTCTCTGTACAGCATGAATATTAGCAGTCCTGGCCCTTCTCCGCCATTCCTACCTGCTGCTTTTCTAATGTGCAGGACGTAGCCGATGATCTCCTTTGTGTTTTGCAATGGCTCGCTCCACAGCAGTTGGACGGTGGTCGCGGAGACGGTAGCTGCTTTCACTTCTTGAGGAGGACCAGGAAGTCGGTCGGCCCACAGCACGGTCAAGCGGGCACTGGCTTGGGTGGACCCCGCACTGTTTTCAGCGATACACTGGTAGATGGCCTCATCCGCCTGACCAATGTTGGAGATGGTGAGCGTGCTGGATGGGAAACAATCAGACCAGGCAAGATTAGCATTTTCTAGCAAGCCCCCTAGGACTCAGCCTTTCTCTGACCCCATTCACATGGCCCCGTGCAGACTAGGTTCATATTTGAAAAGGGAGTAATGGAAGTCTAGAAATTTGGCTGCTGAGATGATTTTAGCAAAGCACCTCTGCGAAGTCCCAGATTGAGTGCAACAGATTAAATTCCTTCTCTCCCCAAAGTGAGAAGCTGAGAGAGATTAGGGATGAGGGCAGTTTCCTAATCCAGGGGAGTGCAACCCTAGGGACCACCATAACAGATGATGCAAAGGTGGTTTAGGCTGTTTTCAGAAGTTGTTCTTTTGGTGCTGCGGGACTTATGAGAAGACTGGAGCTAAAACATATGACGAACAGTGGCAGGAACTGGGTATGTATAGTTTAATGAAAAGATGGACTAGGGGTGACATGATATCAGTGTTCCAATATCTGAGGGGCTCCCACAAAGAAGAGGGGGGGGATCAAACTATTCTCCAAAGCACCTGAAAGCAGAACAAGATGCAACGGATGGAAACTAATCAAGGAGAGAAGCAACCTGGAATTAAGGAGAAATTTCTTAACAGTGAGAACAATTGATCAGTGGAAGGGCTTGCCTTCAGAAGTTGTGACTGCTCCATCACTGGAGAATTTCAAGAACAGATTGGACAGCCATTTATCTGATATGGTACAGGGGCTGCAAGACCTCCAAGGTCTCTTCCAACTCTGTTATTCTGTTAAGATGATAGTAGCAACTTTGGAAGAAGAACACTCTACTTGAGCGGGCAAGACCCAAGTCATCATTGCATCAGGTTTTCTGAGCATGACTAAAGCATGCCAGGAAGCCAAGGAGACAGCAATCTTGACCTACTGCTGCTCAGGGGTTTTGAGAGTTGGAAGTCAAGCACATCAGGAAGGCAATAGGTTTAGGGAAGGTGGTTAAGCCACTGACCTGGAAGTAGACGTCACAGAACACAATAAGCCTTTGTGCTCAATGCCGAACACCCTGCCTGATTCACTAATCCCGGGAATTTTCTCTGACTCTGAAGATTGAGCATCCCAAAGCTCCATTTTCATCCCTGACTGTATACAAGCTTTTGCAAAACGGGGGAGAATCTCCCACAATCCCAGAGGGAGGCTAAGCCAGGATCTTCACCAAAATGCAGCATGGAGGTGAGGCTCGCAAGCCATAGGCCCCCTCCCAAACCATGCAACACAGTGTTCAGATTTTCAAAAAGTTGTTCCCAACCTCTTTTCCTGAGACGCAAAAAGGAAAACTGTCAAGTACACTTACCCTGTTGATAGGGAATGCTAATTGTTTTAGTGTACGGTAAATGAAATAAAATCAGATGTGCTTTTCATCCTGGCCTCATCCTCGTCCTTTCCAAAGAGCAAAGGGAGCCTTTTGCATGGAAATACACACGCCAACACACACGCACACCCTGAAAAGGGGGTGTGCTCTTCCCCCTTGCAACAGCAAACATTAATTCCCTCTCGTGGGTCGCAGCAGCAAAACACCCCAGGGAAGGCAGAGAATTGCAGACCTGATGTCAAGCTTTTTGCAATCAGCCAGGATCTAATTTATGTGCAGACTCCATCTGGCACATGTGTGAAACAGTTTCTATGTAAAGAGGCTCAGCCGCATAGAGCAGGGAGGGGTGGGGGTTGGGTGAAGAGGGGGGGGAAGGGGTGATAAAACATGACAGAGCCATGAAGCTGACCCATGTGGCTGTGAAAGGAAGGGGAATGTCAGCTGTCACCTCCTGCCTCCCCCCTCCCAAGTAAATCTGCCTGGTACACAAACCTGGCAAGCAGAGAAAAGATAAATTCCACACCTTTCCCTACAAACCCCAAAGGTTTGAGGAAGGTCCTGGAAAATTCTGCAAGCAGTTCTGGATAAGTCCGGCAAATCACCCTGTAGGACAGGTTTGTGAGTGGCTTCCTACGGGGAGGTGAGCGAGCAAATGGTACAGTAGATAGGGAGACAGACACCAGCTTGCTCCAAAAAGCACATCCTGCACTGAGGGGGTCGTTGGTGCTCTCTGAGCTTGGTGGTTTTCTTGCAGACGTTTCATTACCCAACTAGGTAACATCATCAGTGGTAGTAGCGAGTGGGCTTTGCAAAGAAGAGGAGAATGGGAGGGGGAGGAGGATTGTGGGGTCCTTGGTGCTCTCTAAGCTTGGTTGTTTTCTTGCAGACATTTCACCAGGTAACCTAGTTAGGGTAATGAAACGTCTGCAAGAAAACCGGCAAGCTCAGAGAGCACCAAGGACCCTTCATTTCAACCCTGAGCTACAAATATCCTCCTTCATTGTATCGTCAGTGTTACCACTCCCTGCTAGCATTAGTGCTTGTCCCTTTCTTTTCCCCTTTATCCTACACTCTTTTCCTTCCCCTGTTTTCCAATTACTTTTATATTTTTCTTTCTATTTCTGTATTCTATGTTTTAATAAACTGATACAAATTTGAAATAAACACTATCAGCTCTGGGCCCAATGACCTTGGGTTCCCAGGGCTGAGTTATTATTGTTATGGCTCCTGGACTCTCATCCACATTCCCGTTCCCAGTAGCAACTAATTCTAAAAGCGATAGAGAAAACAGCTACATTTCCATCTGTTGTCAAAGCAAGAACATCCGATGTTAGCAGCGTTGAGTTTTGCCCCATTTTACGACCTTTCTTGCTACAGTGGTTAAGTGAATCGTCGCAACCGTTAAGTCAGTAACACGGCTGTTAAGTGAATCTGGCTTCCCCCATTGACTTTGCTTCTCAGAAGGTCGCAAAAGGGGATCATGTGACCCCGGGACACGGCAACCATCATAAGTATGAGTCAGTTGCCAAGCTTCTGAAATTTGATCACGTGATGCAAGGGTTGTGACGTGTGAAAAATGGTTTCAGGGCTGTGGTAACTTCAAATGGTCACTAAACAAATGGTTGTAAGTCAAGGACTACCTGTGCCTGCATTAAGGAAGAAAAGAGCAGAGTAGCTAAATGTTGAGTTTTGATGAGAAGGCTAGCAACTATCCCTCTGGAAGATTCCCAGTGTCAGGAAACATTCCTTCCATTCCACTTCCGCGATGCCTTGCAGATGCTTCATGCTTCTGCAAAAAGATGGAAAGAAAGAAAAAAGAGAGAGAGAGGCGAAGGAGAGCCAGATGTTCCAGCTTGTACAAGACTGGCTTCACAAGAGGAAGATCAATGCTCCTTCTGCAGCAGCTGTCCGAGATGAATGAAAGGCTGGGACATCTGCTCTCTCTCTCCAAACTCCAAACTTTGCTAGCAAGGCCAGACTGGTTAAGGTGCTCACAGCCAGCAAAGACCAGACACGCTGGATTGTTTAATTTTCATCCTCCAGTTGCTAAAGTTGCATCCAGCAAGCTGGAGAAATCTGGCATTTAGCTGGTGTGCAATAATGCTGGCAAACACAGAAGGCCGTCCTTTGGCGAGTCACACCCAGTTGTGCAAAGCATGTAAGCCAAGGGTGGGAGTGGGGAACAGGGCAGAGAGAGAAGGAGAGAAAGAGGATAGCCCCCTTTCCCCCCCCCCACTGAAAAGAAGCCTGCTCACACATGGATGCTTCAACCAGGAGTTGGCAAAGTTTTGGTGAGTTAAATGCTGCCTGTAACCTTTGGAAGGAACCGAAAACCATCACAAGTATGGACAGGACTTAGTTTTGGGAGTGGGTGTCTTTGTTTTTTTATCCAGACAGCAAGTCTAATCATCACTTAGGCAGATTTTGAAAAGCTATAAGCAGTAATTAGGGATGGGACACCACCAGGACAACCCAGCGCAGCCGACTACACTAAGCCACCCGCTCATTGAGAGCGATTGGGTGGCTGTCCAAATTTTCTTAAAATAAATACTACAACTAGCTAGACTATTTTTCCAAAGTTGTTCCTGAAGGGTTTCTGGACGTTTTAACTGGTGCAAAAGGAGGATGTGGGTTTATTACTAAGTGCATGACATCAGAAGCCCATTAGGCCCAGGCTGAAAGGCATATGGGAGTTGTCAATGGCTTAGGAGCAAAATAAATCTCAGAAATACCTCCGAAACTGGAATATTGTTTCTGGTGCAACATATTCTTAGCCCAATCCATTCGAGAAGAAACCAGTCCCCCCCCACCCCAACTTAGAAAAGAGGATTTGGGATTTGTGGGTCTCTGGGGGGGAGCGAAGGGGGAGGGGCTCATAAGATGCAAATTTATGGAGCCGAGCAAATGACACCTGAGTCCTCGGCCAAGGCTCTGAATTGCTTTTTGGCAGGATTAATGAATGAAACCCACTTAATTACCATTTTGTAAATACAATCTCCCAGCAAGGAATGAAAAATCGATATTGGGAGCTTGCTTTTGCTACCTGCTGTTGCGATAAATGCATTCCAGTAACACAGACCCTTTAATGCAATTTATATTCCGAGTTTGCACATTACGTCCCCTAGCATATGCACATGTACACACACACACACACACACACTCCTGATACACACAACTCAGCCTGGAGGCAGAGAAACAAAGAGCTTTCATTGGTGACTGCCTTTCCCCCCCCTTCTTTTTCCTCCTGCTCTGAGTGTGTTACACTAGCAGCTTACCCCCCCCCCTCTGGGCAGGACACTGCAAGATCACAAGCAACCTTCCCCCCCCTCCAGACCTCCTCCCCCCACACCTCCCCACCACAACACAAATGTGCTGTTGGATTGTGATTTTTGAATGTGACCGAAGAGGAAGAAAAAAAAGGGTTCAAATATTTAGGAGCAATCGCACCAATTCTCTTTCATTAAATGACTTCCATTCTGATTATGCACATTAATTGCAAATGTAATTTAAATCAAAATTAGCTTTCCCCCTGGCTCAGTCTCCTCTTTTGTTCTCTTTTCTTCCCTCCCCAGCCTCCGTTTGTTGGCACAATGCTCCTGACAGGCCAGTCAAAAGCAAAAACCGAGAACAGGCTGGCAGAAGAGAAGAAAAAAAAAGCAGAGAGGGTGAAAAGGATGCAGACGCTGATCTGCCAGCATTTGCAAGCTTGGGGAGCTGCGATGATGATGGCAGCGTTTCGTTTAGAACCTCTCCTTGCAAGGAAGGCATTACACAAGTTACAACCAGCTTTACAACTCTCTCTCTCAAAACTTTGAGTGTGATCGCTGAGCCCCTCCAGAAGCTGATGCCAGATTGACGCCACTTTTAAGGCAGCCAAAGTGGGATTTTTAAAATTATATTTCAATAACAGCCTCAAAGATGCTTTTTAAAAAGACAGCCATGACCTGGACGACTGAGAATCTCCACAGACATTCCAATAATAGATTGTTGTCCCAACTAACTTTTTCTTGGCCACTCCTACTCTGGCCACTTTTCATGGGTTTGTTCTTATCACACTGCTTGAAAGTTGAATTTCAAGGACCCACACTTAATAAGGGTGTGCATTCCTGCCATAAATTATACCAAGATTAGAACGTAGAATAATAGGATGGGAAGAGACCTTGGAGGTCTTCTAGTCCAACCTCCTACTCAAGCAGGAGATCTTATACCATGTTGGGAGACAAGACAAGACGGACATGAGACGTTCTCCAACCAGATGTTTTCCAGACAGGACTGCAGTTGCCAACTTCTTCCACTCTGGCACCTGACTAACAATCAACACGGGGAAATGTTGGTGGTTGCAACTGAAGCTTTACAACTTCAACAACATAACAATAATGGAGTGGTTTCAGTAACACCCTTCTGGCCACCCCCTTGACTTTTGGGGCCACCCCCTTTGGGACACCCGAGTCTGCCTCTGAGAAATTTCTCTTTTTACTTTTTGCTGGTGTTCATAGACTTCCAGTCATATACTTAACCCTGTTATCTTTCATTAAGGGATTCTATAACCTAGAGATTTATAGCTTGGCCTCTGTTATTTCCCCGGCATTGTTCTGTATTATTTCCATAGAAACCGAGCCCCCTGAGTGGCAATTTTCGCACTAGGCTCAATCTACCCCGCTATTTCCAGGATACAAACATTGCGTTCTTCTAGCACAGAAAAACTAGGGTTGCGCAAGCTTTGCTGAGAAACAAGATTGTGCTGATGAGATAAGAGGTCCACGTTCAGAGAGAAGCAGCTACAAGATTATGATGATCTCCAGGAACATGGAGTGCAGATCCAGTTGGACAACCTTGGTCAGAAAAACAGGTGCAAGCCAAAGAATGAACCTATCCTGGAAGACCACCTAAAACCAAAGGACCTTTTTCCATTACCTGGAGGTCAGACTGGGTAGTCAAAGGTCCACTCTGGAAGGAGACAATAGCAAGCCACCTCCATATTGCTGCCAAGGAACTGGCTAGTTTGTAGGAACTGACCCTGACTTTATCCTGATATCTGATAGATCCAGATCCACTTCTCCCTCTACTGGATTCGCTGCCGTCTGCAGAGAATCTTACCTATTGTTGTTCTTCAGTTTAATGTGCTCACTCGGCTCCAAAATCTGCCCGTTCTTCAACCATGTGATCTGCGGGGAAGGTTCTCCTTGGGCCAAGCAGGTAAAGATGGCGGTGGTGCCCACAGGTCTGGCAATTGACTGAGGGTGCTGGACAAATTCTGCAGGAGCTGGAAAAGAAAAGTGAAAGACACCTTCTTTGCTTGACTTTGGGCAGAGGAACTGGAAGAAATGCAGTCCTGGTTTTCCTACACAGGGAAATGATTAAGAGCTTCCAAATAAATATTCTCTTCTGGTCACCATGGAATAGAGGAATCACTGACAGGGACAAGACAAGGGTCTTCTCCAGGCTTTGTTTAAACTGGAGAACTTCCTACCACAAGAAGATCACCATTGGTAAAGTCTCTGGAGATATTTTGCAACTATTATAAAAAAGATGTTGAGACTCTAGAAAGAACGCAGAGAAGAGCAACAAAAGTGATCGGGGGACTGGAGGCTAAAGAATATGAAGACCGGTTACAGGAATTGGGTGTGTCTAGTCTAGTGAAAGAAGGACTAGGGATAACACGATGACAGTGTTCTAATATTTGAGGGACTGCCACAAAGATGAGGCCAACCTATTTTCCAAAGCACCAGAAACCAGACAAGAAACAATGGATGGAAATTAATCAAGGACAGAAGCAACCTAGAATTAAGGAGACACTTTCTAATAGTGAGAATGATTAATCAGTGGAACCGCTTGCCTTGAGAAGCTGTGGGTGCTTCATCACTGGAGGTTTTTAAGAAGGGACTGGACAGCCATTTGTCTGAAATGTTATAGCATTTCCTGCTTGGGAGGGGGGCTGACTAGAAGACCTCCAAGGTCCCTTCCAACTCTGTTATTCCTACTTAGAAAGTTATATCCTCCAGAGGCTGGATATATAACATACTTAGTGAATTTGTGCACAATACATTCAGCCATAAATAACCCAAGTAGCTCAGATTCGCACCAAAGGCTAAGCCAGGGGTCCCCAACCCCCGGGCCATGGCCCACTACTGGGCTGTGGCTGGTTCGGAAGTGGGCCATGTGAATAGCTGGCCAGCGCACGTGCGCACGTGTGTGCTGCTCGACTTGCACAAATGGCAGCCTGGCACCCAAGTGCACTGGCCCACCACTTGCACGGGCCCCCTCTCCCCCCCTGGCTGGACCGCCAAGACATAAAGGATGGGAACTGCTGTGCTAAGCCAGAAACCCAAGCAAGGCGAATCCCAACCAGGCTTAGCATGTCTGCCAGTAGCCACTGGATTTGCAAAACATCTGTGGTGTGAACATGGTGACTGAGTTCTTTCCTTCCCTGCCGATCATATTCCATCTTCAAAAGAGGATCTTTTTCTAAATGAACGTTAACCATCACAATATGCTTACGCTGCTTAGTCAGCTTGCAAAAAATCTTGGGATCTGCATAATAAGCTGAACCACAAACTAACCAAAGAGACTCTGTTTGTATAAGGGCCAAACCCACAAAAATCTAGCCACGATTAACCCTTAGCAAGGTCAAGCAAATTGGGCACTTTCAGAGGCTTGGTTTTTTTCCCCTTATCCGGCTACCTTTCTTGTGTGAATGAGGCCACTGTAACGCATTCCACAGACATCTCCCCACCACGGTGCGCTGAAACCCTGAAACCGCGGCATGGAGCTCCATATGGAAAAGCAAAGATGGGCGAACAATGGAAGGAAGGTAAACAGAAGGCCTTTCAGAGTCCAGCAGCTCTTTGGCAACTGTGGGACAGGCAAGGAGCTGCTAATACTCATTGGGGCACGGAGGTCTTTTATTCTGAAGGAGACGGGAGGAGAGATGGAATGCAAAGAGCAGCCTATTCAACACTGAAGGCCATGAGTGTCTCTTCAGAGGCGTTTGAAACCAGTGCATCAATCATGGTTCTGAGACACCAAAAAGCAGCCTGACAGCCAGTGGGGAAGAGAGAAGGAAGCAAATGGATGCTTTGCGTTGAACCACTGGATCTGGTCTTCTTTGCTGCTCTCTGCAAAGAAGTCCTCAACTTACAAATGGCTGCTTAGCGACCATTCAGAGTTACGAGAGACTCCCCCAAAGCTACTTATGACACAGAGTTGAAGTTCTGATGCCCCCCTTCCTCTTTGGGTGCTCAATAACTTGGCCCACATTTACCTCATTTGCAACATCTCACAGGCACGTGGCCACATTTTATGACTGGTTTGCTGAAAACCAGCATTTATGTCCAGTTTTTGGTAAGATTGGCCCATAACAAACCACTGGTTCATTTAATGACCACTTAATGCCTGCTTCTGAAATGATGTAGTAGGCAGTGCTTCACCCAGCACCTTTCCTAGAGGCCATCTGCAGCCACCTGACAGCTGGTGAGCTGAGCAGAGCCATTTCTCATCGCTATGCTGATGGCTCAACATCAGCACATGTCTAGAAGGATAAATTATTTTGAGAGTTTGGGAAAGAAGAATGGAGTAGGACTTCTGAACATTGGATCCAATCACAGGGTTATGGTAAGAATGTAGGAAGAGATGTATTGATGAGGCTCATCCAGATCTCAGCGGTTGATCCATAGGGCATAAGGGCAATAGTAGTCTTCCTCCCTCAGTTCCTCAGTGTACTGCCTCCAATAATGAAGCAACATAGCCGTGGTCGTCCAGTAGTTAGAATGCTGTATTGCAGACTGACTCTGCCCACTGCCAGCAGTTCGATCCTGACGGGGCTCGAGGTTGACTCAATCTTCCATCCTTCCGAGGGGGGGAAAATGAGGACCCAGATTCTTGGGACATACATGGAATAGCCCAAAGCACACGTTCCGGTAGAGAGATGTTCCCCAAGGATGGGCTTCAGCATGAGTCCGAAAGCTCCGAAGACTAAACCTCTGGTCCTGGGAACCGACCCAGATTGGATCCTGCAAAAATCTTGCTGTCTCTGAGAAGGGAAACCATTTTGAGCCCACCTGACAAAAAGAAGCCACTTCAGCCCGAGGGCGACGTTGGGTCTTTGCATTTTTCCACTCTTGTGAAAATGTCCAATTAGGGAGCTTGGGTGGGGAACAATATATATATATATATAATTTTAGATTCCGAAGCTCATCAAGCCCAAATGGTTCACAAGAAAAGCTGATGAGAAAGGGGAAGCGGGCGACTTCAAAGGCAAAATGAGGGCTCGTAATCAGGAAAGGATTAAGGCACCATTCAACACTGGGCTGCCAGCTGGGTTGTTTTATCTACCTCCTTTATTTTTTCTTTTTTTTTCTTTTTTTTTTGGTAAAAAGGCCTTCTCTGCAAAAACTTCACCATGGAGACTGAAGACTCAGCAAACATTCAAGAAACCCCTTTCTGGCCACGGTCATTAAAAGTGGCTTTTCGGAATCGTCGTTAGGAGCTGGCAGTACAGGGGCGGGGGGGGGCAGGATTTTCTTGTGCACAACAACATGCACATAATTTCAAAGGACTTCCACCGACTCCCAGATCAGGGGTAGAGTCCCATTACTGCGGTGAAAAAGGGGGTGGGGCAGAGGCAGCACTGGAATCCATTTGAGCACCTCCCTTATTAAGTTTCTTCTTCTTCTTCTTCTTTCTTCTTCTTCTTCTTCTTCTTCTTCTTCTTCTTCTTCTTCTTCTTCTTCTTCTTCTTCTTCTTCTTCTTCTTCTTCTTCTTCTTCTTCTTCTTCTTCTTCTTCTTCTTCTCCTTCTCCTTCTCCTTCTCCTTCTCCTCCTTCTCCTTCTCCTCCTCCTCCTCCTCCTCCTCCTCCTTCTTTCAGAACAGAACCAGAAAACAAACAAACCAAGCAACTTTTATTTAGTCCATTTACTAATGGTTAAGAACTACACCTGCATAGGCAGTACTTTGCCTGACTGCTCTCAGCAAAACTCAAAAAACTTTATGAAAAGGGCATTAGCTTTGATGAGTGAAGCTCACTTCATCGGATGCATTGAAGGGCTGACTCTTATGTCATGTGCTTGATCCGGAAAGCTTATGCATTGAATCAAACATGTCAGTTGAAAAAAATATTACCAGACACGCCTGATATTTGCTACCAGAGATGAATATGACTCTTCTCCTACAGAGTCTTATTCCATGGAATAAGTTATGACGATGCTGAAAAAAGTGACTTATAACCAGCCTCGTACTTACAACTGTCCCAGTCTCCCCATGATCATGTGATCAAAATTTGGGCACTTGGCAATCAGCTGGTTATCAAAGATGAGTCCAGCATCCTGGGTCATGTGGTCACCATTTGCGACCTTCCCAGGAGGCTTCTGACAAGGCCAGATTCGCTTAACAACGGCAGCAAAAAAGTCGTAAAATTGGTTGCAACTTAAGGACAATGAATCTTTACTTAGCATTGCAGGTTCTGCTCCCAACTTGTGGTCATTTCAAGGATTATCTCTGTGTGTCACTTGTGCAATTGTATCGTAAGGGACATGATGTTCTTTGCCTCCTTGACAACATTATCAATGTTCTCCTAGGTGAGGGAGGGGAAGCTGCAGGCAAACTGTGACTTCTGGATCCCTTTTTAAATACCGTAGTCCTGAGATCACTGAATAGCCGCCTTTAAACCTTTGGAGAGGATTAAGTGCAGTAAAATAACACAAAGAAAGAAGAGAGAAAGAAACAACATTGTTGTAATAAACGGAAGAGGAGGGGAACGAAGAAGGAAGAGAAGAAGGAGAAAGAGGGAGGAAAAAGAGACGGAGAAGCAGAAGAAGGAAACGGAAACGGAGAAACAACCAAGAGGAAACAATTTGTCTTGTCCACTTGCAACTCAAGGAACCGCCAACTAAAGCACAGCATTTTCTCATGGACTGCTAGAAACGCTTGCAGTTGAAACCTGATGCTTGTTAATGTTCTTAAGTAGAAAGGGAAATTCTGAACGGATGGGACAAAGTCACTCCTTGATTCAACTGACTGATGAATAAAATTCAAGGAGACCCATTTGAAGGTCCCCTGTGGTGCGAAGAAGCATTTCCGCAGTTAGGAGTCTTACCTTGCACCACGAGTCTTCCTTGGGCTGTCCTCCTCACCCTCGTGCCAGGCTTATTGGCCGCACACACGTATATCCCAGAGTGCTGCACGGTGAGGTCTGAAATCATGAGATTGCCGGTTCCAAGGACCTGAATTCCTTCCACACCAATTGGGCGCCCGTCTGGAATAGGAAAGAGAGAAGTAAGATGGTCCCCCCCTTGTCCTGCTTGCAGACTGACCAAGCCAGTTGGGATTACCCTCCTTTAAAGTAGAATTGCAAAGTGCGCATCTCACACGCAACCCTGTCAAACGAGTCAAAATCGGGTTGATCATGTGACTTGATGTACGACCCTCGTAAGTTATCACCATGATGAACAGGCTTCATTATGATCATAACTTGAGCACTACCCATAAATGGAACATCTTCTTCCAACGGGAGTGGAAATAAGCTGAAATGACTCCCCCATGTCCCCCCAAAGATTACACAAACTTAAAACCATTGAGTTAGTTCGTATTTCAGGGTTTGGGGCAATCCAGAAAACATTTATTAATTCAGGAATTAAACATTTGTCAGCTCGGTGTAATGGTGGGGCAGACCCACCTCAAACTATTTTCATTTCAAAGCTGTTTTGGGGAGTGGGTGGGTGGGTGGGTGGGTTCAGCAAAACTGGGGAAGGCCCTTTTAAGTTTTCTAGCTTCTGGGGAAGGAGGGCCAGGCATTCATTGTCCAAGAATTTCTGCCATTAAACAGCTGGCTGACTGCACCTAGTACACAGTAAAAAGAAAACTTAAAAGCAAAATCTGCCTAGCATTTAAGAAGTGGAATTGGTTTGCCGGGAGTGTCTGACATAAAGGTCTGCGCTAAAATTCAGATTCGGCTCAATTGCACCTTGCAACGGAAAATCCTGAACAAATTATTTACACTCAACACCCCAACTCCCATCTCTCTGCCCTTGGAGGGGAAAAAAAGGTGACTGAAAGGGTGGAAATACTGGATGGCAGCAAAGCTGAAATGGATGTTATTGTTTCTAAAATATTCAGGGGAACTGAGAGAGTTGTCAGCCAGAAGGGGGGGGGGGAATGGCAGAGTCCTGTGCCAATACATTATCCAGTTAATTGGGCTCTACTGCTGTCATATGGGGGGGGGGGGGGGTTGGGGAGAGGAGGGTAGTGCTTAGTTATTTATTTCTCACTACACCCCCCCCTCCTCCCAAAGTCTGACAGTATTCCAATATTCTGGGTCTTTTTTCCTTTTTGCTCGCATTTCCAATTCTCTAAAGAACAGACTTGTTAAGTCTGTGATCCTTTTATGGATGTCAGACCACAAGAAACCTGTAAGAGGAGCGTTTATCTGCCAGCCTTTCAAAGAAAAGAAGCACAGATAATTGCCGTGTATTCTGAAAGAGGCACCTGAGTGTGTGTACATCTGTTGAAGGGAACAAGGTGTTAGAAAGATGAATATGCAATTCCAACAGGAGTAGCAAAGAGTCTTTCTCTTTTTCTGGGGAAAAAACTGAACTCACCATTCCTCTTGGGGGGGGGAAATCTTCCCTTTGTATTTGTAAGTTTGTTTGTTTTCCCCCCCCCTGAGTAAGCTGTTAATTGAGACTTTGGTCAGTTCAGAAGTATTAAATCAGAAGAATCCAATAACGCCTTTTCTAACCAATCCATTTTATTAAAAGACACAAGCTTTCCACGAGCAGCTAGATCTTTTAGCAAGATTTGTTTGCTGGGAAAGATTTACTTAATCCTTCTGCTTTTTTTAACCATGAAAAGTTAATTTGAGCTTCCCTCCTACAGTGACTTTAAAAAGTATTAACTTTTAACCTAGCAACCAAGCCCTCAAGTGGATTTGTATTTTGCTGAACCTCCTATATAAACTGAATCCATTTTCCTCTGAAAATCACCTAGGACAGGATTGTTCCAACTTTTGGGAACCAGAGATCATATTTAGCATTTTGAGAACATTTTACGGGCACTTTCACAAAATGGCTGCCATGGTAGGTGTGTTACTTGCAAGATACTCGCATACCAACTGGCAAAACAAGTCAATTTTGTACCTATTTTCTATCAATGATTGTTTCCTAACCGTACCCACCAGGAACTCATATTTGCTAGAGCAAAAGAGAGTGGGTTCATGAACCATAAAAATATAGAGCCAGCTTAATCTAGAGGTTGAGGCACCAGGCTAGAATGTGGGAGACTGTGAGTTCTAGTCCTGCCACGAAAGCCAGTTGGGTGACCTTAGGCCAGGGGTAGGCAACCTTGGCTCTTTTCCTACCCCTGCCTTAGGCCAGTCCCTCTCTCTCTCAGCCCAAGTCACCTCAAAGGGTTAATGTTGTGGATAAAATAGATGGAGAAAGGAGAATTCGCCATTCACCATCTTGGGTTATTTAGAAAAAAACAATAAAGGTGGGATAACAATATTTTTTTTAAAAAAAATGGATCAGGGTGCCCCCATTTTGTGGTCAAAAAAATTAAGAGGACAGCTATAGATTTGGAATACCCACCAAGTCGACTCCAGGAGACAATAGGCCTGGGGTTCCCAGTTGCGATGCATTCCAAGATGGCAGTCTGGTGCACCGTCAGGGTCAAGTTCTCAGGTCCCACAAGGATCATAGGATCTTTGTAAACAGCAGAAGGAGAGCCTGTGTAGTAAACAGCAGACAAGCAAAACCTTTCATATTTCCTTTTTGCAAATATTTTACGTTAGAAGTGGACAGAAGCCAAGGTTCTAAGGAAAGGAATTTCAAGGTGTAGATCAGGGGTAGTCAACCTTGGCTCTTTTATGACTCGTGGACTTCAACTCCCAGAATTCCTGAGCCAACATGGCGAACTAGCTTTTTTTCAAAAGGCAACTAGACTTTGTTTTTTTTTTAAAAAAAGATGTTTCACTTCTCATCCAAGAAGCTTCTTCGGTTCTAAATGAATGGTGGAGGTTCTCCACCATTCTGTCAGAAGTGAAGAAGCTTCTTGGATGAGAAGCAAAATGTCTTCAAGGGAAAAAAAAACAAAGTCCAATTGCCATTTTGAAAAAAATGCACCTTTGGGACAACCCTGACCCGGATGACTGAGAATCTCCATAGAAAAATTTTAAATGTTGATTTGCGGATTTGATGATTGAAAAAGGGTTGAATGAGGGGCAGAAGGGATTGTTGGAATCCTTGAGAAGGAAGAAGGGAAATGAGGTTGCTTATAACTGCTGAAAAGAAAGTCAAAATCTGCTTATTTGTTTGTTTCCGAATTTCTTCGTTTTGCTGTTTTGCTTTCTATATTTTCTCTTTCTCTTTATGTTTGTCTTTACCCATATTAAACACCGTGAATAAATTGCATATAAAAAAGGGGACTTCAGAGTGTAAGAAGATGGGCATCTGTGGCCACCTTCTTTCTGATGATGTGTTACTGTGTGTTATATTGATTTTACTGAATATTAGGTAGCTCCTATCTTTTGCTTGTAATTATTATCCAGAGCCAGGTACTGGAACTTTGACCTGGTCTGTGATTGTAACAAGAAAGGCCGTTAAAATGGGGGGAAACTCCCTTAACCTCTGTTAGCAACAGAAATTTTGGGCTCAGTTGTGGTCGTAAGTTGAGGACTGCCTGTAATCTTTACCCCCATCCCATCCCACCCCACCCCACATCCCACACCCCTCTCCAACCAACCTGAGACGGTCAGCCTGGCTCCTCTGCTAAATTTCACATTCGCAATGTTGCTGGCGACACAGTGGAAAATCCCAGCATCTTCGGCTCGGAGTCCGGTTATTTGCAAAACCCCCTTGGGAAGCAGCGTGTACCTGAGGGATTCAGAAAACACACTTTTTTGGGGGATAGATGCTCGGGATTACGGTCTCCGAAGGAATATCTTTTCTCATATATTTCAATGAGCTTCCTTCATTATTCCTGCAATACCAAAAGTTATTTCCATTTTCACAGAGTGCTTAGTATCGTAATCCTGAAATCTGCAGGCTGCCATGGAATTTTTCAAAGCAATTAACATTTTTATAGTTAACTGTACTGTGCTTTTTAAATTATCCGTTCACTTTCACACAATTGTAATTTGAGGACGTTCTATATACCAACCTTGGGAAAGCTGTTTTGAACGGGAGACCAGGTTTGAAAAATAATGAATTGGGAAAATAATAAATACAAGGCTTGACATCGCCTTTGGAACAAGAAAAAAAAAGTAATTCTAGAAGAAATCAGCAGAATGTACTGGTACCATCCAACAATTCTATCATCTAGTCTGTATTTTGCCATTTTGTTCGTAAAGATATCATGAGAGACCTTACAGAATACTTCGATGAGGTCAAGATTCATTGTGTCCGTGGCATTCCCCTCATCTATTACATCTATCCCATAACTTTTTTGGGACAAGCCTATTCTGACTATTGTTAAGTGTTACATTCCAATCCAAGTGTGAATAGAGTAGAGTAGAGTAGAGTAGAGTAGAGTAGAGTAGAGTAGAGTAGAGTAGAGTAGAATACTTTATTGTCACTTTAAATGTACACTAAACAGCAGACATTAAAATGAAATTTGTTGCATTCAACTCTCTAAGGGTAAGTACCTCCAATATACACTACATAAACATGACAAAAGAGTATGTATATACCCTCCCCCACACACACACACATATGACACAGAAGTTCGAAGTTACAAAGGCACCGAAAACAGCGACCTGTGACTTTTTTTTCACACTACCATTGCAGCAAATTCAGACGCTTGGCAAATGCCTCGTACTTATGACGGTCGCAATGTCCCGGGGTCACGTGATTCTCTTTTGCAACCTTCTGACAAGCAGAGTCAATGGGGAAGCCAGATCCACTTCACAACCTGTGTTACTAACTGAACAGCTGCAGCGATTCACTCAACCACCGGGGTGAGACAGATCGTAAAATGGGGCAAAAACTCCCTTAACAAACGTTTCACTTAGCAAGAGAAATGTTGCACCCGTGGCTGTCGTAAATTGAGGACTACCCATACAGAGGTCAAGCGGACAGATCTATGGGTTGTCCTTTCTCCCTTTTGGGATGACAAGAAACAACATTTGCAGGAAGGGAACAAGCAAGAAGGATGTTGGCTGCCCCACTTCAATCAGGCTGGGACGTGGCTCGTGGGACGTGGCTCGTGAAACAGCCCGCCTGTCTCTCTTGATGCCGAGGGTGACTTTCTGTGATTTTAAGGGACAAAATGACTGACATGTATTTAGTCCCCTCTACCTTGTAAACCTGGATCAACAGACTTCTGAGAAGGGAAGACGACACCTTCCTCTCCTAGCCAGTTTGGGCTATTCGGGCATGTTTACCTGTTGTTATCTGTGCTGATAGGGAGATGATTCTTCTGCCACATGATCATGGGCTCTGGCAAGCCATGGATCTGGCACTGGAAGCGGGCAACACCTCCTTCTTCCACCACGGCACTCTGGGGGTGTACGTGGAAGTCAGACATAGCTAAAAGAGAAGACACAAGACATGTCGCTCAGAATTAAGGATCTGTTTGGAAAGGGGGTCACCTGATACGGCATAGCCGTTGCTTTTCATCGTTGTTAACGACCCAGAGTCATGTATTTGACCTGGATGTTTGTATTGATTGAATGAATAAATGAATAAATGAATAAATAAATAAATAAATAAATAAATAAATACAATCTCTGCTTCCTGGAAATCCCAGGTAGGTTCATGCAACATACTAGAGTGTGATAAAATGGGCTGTTTGTGCTTCAGCATCTTCTCAGAACCTGGCCATTGTCTTAGGAAGCAAGGAAGCAGGTTACTGCTTTCTTCAAAGTAAAATAACGCACATAGGATGCTGGAATTAAAAGCATAAAAAGCACAGAAAAAATTATAATACCTATTTAAAACCAG
This sequence comes from Protobothrops mucrosquamatus, assembly GCF_001527695.2. Lineage (NCBI taxonomy): Eukaryota > Metazoa > Chordata > Lepidosauria > Squamata > Viperidae > Protobothrops > Protobothrops mucrosquamatus. The sequence continues at coordinate 231,745 of NW_015387120.1, forward strand.
CCCTATATTTTTACTTCCAAGAGACTGGGCTGTGAGGTGGGAGGAGAGGAGAGGAGAGTTTTTTTATATATATACAAAGCAGATAGAAAAGTTTATTATAGGCTTATCAAATAAATGAACTCTATCGTGAAGTTGCTTGCACCCAGCGCTGAATTCCCCACTCAACAGCTTTGAGATGTTTCTTTAGCCTCCAAGTCTGTCCTTTCTTCCACTGGTGGTTTGAAACAGCCCCAAACATCAGCAGCTGTGACTGCCCAAAGCCCTGGACCCGCGAGGATTCTTCTATCCTGATTTAAAAAATGAGAGAGAGGACCAGAGATCTCTAACAGGTGACCCTCCTAGCTTTGGCCACTGGACTCTGGAAGGCATGTAGCGTTGGGAGAGTCCCTTTTGCCTTTAAATAAATAAATAAATCAAGGAAAAACCTGCCTCCAGAAGTTGTGAATGCTCCAACACTAGAAGGTTTTAAGAAGAGATTGGATAACCATTTGTCTGAAATGGTATAGGGTTTCCTGACTAAGCAGGGGGTTGGACTAGAGGACCTCCAAGGTCCCTTCCAACTCTGTTTATTCTATTCTATTCTATTCTATTCTATTCTCCATTCCATTCATATTCTATTCTCCATTCCATTCATATTCTATTCCATTCTATTCTATTCTCCATTCCATTCATATTCTATTCTATTCTATTCTATTCTATTCTATTCTATTCTATTCTATTCTATTCTATTCTATTCCATTCCATTCCATTCCATTCCATTCTATTCTACTTATTCCATTCTATTCTATTCTCCATTCCATTCATATTCTATTCTATTCCATTCTATTCTATTCTATTCTATTCTATTCTATTCCATTCTATTCTATTCTCCATTCCATTCATATTCTATTCTATTCTATTCTATTCTATTCTATTCTATTCTATTCTATTCTATTCTATTCTATTCTATTCTATTCTATTCTATTCTAACCTAGCCTAGCCTAGCCTAGCCTAGCCTATTCGTTAAATAGAACAGAAGCCTTCAAGGAAAGGAAGGGGGGGCTTCTTTTCATCTAACCCTTCCCCAAGTTCCTGGCCAACCCAACCCTGGGGGGGGGAAATCGCTCTGTCTGCCGGCTCTCCACCCCCATGGCAAAAGGGTGTCTTTTGGTTCTGCTTCCCCTCTGTTGTCCCCTGCAAGATGCCTTCAGGCGACAACAGAGTTAAAGAGTTAACCCACGTGTGCACGTGGGCGCCTCCATCTTTTCCCTGCAACAGTACATCAAAGGGAACACTAGTGCCTCTCTTTAAAGGGAGAGGACCAAGATGTCAGACAAGATTCATCACTCACCTTCAGAGTCCCATTGGGCTCCAACAGATGGGAGGCTTCTCCTGTCGGTTCATACATTAAAGATGGGCTGCCTCACCCCCCCTTCCCCCTTCCCACCTCCCCAGCTCTAAGTGCCAGATTGCGAAGTCCTTGCATGCTGATTCAGCCTTAGCCCTTCCTTCTCTTGCCTCCTCCTCATCCCAAAGGGAAACCTAACCCAAACCCGGTTTTAATGCAATTTGGGAACACTTTATTAAATTAGAGAAGCCCCTTCAACACTAATGGCGTTTTATTGCATTAAGAAAAGAGTTCTGAGCATCAACCAACCAGGGTAGAAGCACAATGGAAGTAGTGTTGTGTGGTTTTATTTTCCCTGTACCTTGCTGTGCTCTAGTGAGGCTGAACATCAACATGCTTAGATTTTAGGGACGGTGGACTGTAGACATTCACACGTTGGATTGGGGGAACCAGATCCAACATGACTACAGGTAGTCCTCGATTTATGATGGCAATTGAGCCCAAATTTTTTGTTGCTAAGCGAGACATTTGTTAAGTGAATTTTGACCCATTTTGCGACTTTTCTTGCCACAGTTGCTAAGTGAATCATTGCAGTTGTTAAGTCAGTAACTAGGTTGTTAAGCAAATCTGGCTTCCACCATTGACTTTGCTCATCAGATGGTCGAAAAGGGACACTGCGACCGTCATAAATGTGAACCAGTTGCCAAGTGTCCAAATTTTGATCATGTGACCCTGGAGATGCTGCCACGTAAGTGTGAAAAAGGGTCCTGAGTCACTTTTTTCAGTGCCGTTGTAACTATGAACGGTCACTAAAGGAACTGTTGTAAAGTCAACAGGACTACCAACATAGTGCTAACTTGGTCTATTATTTATTTAGAAAATTTATATCACTGCCAACTCGCTCACCGAGACTCAAGGCGGCTTACGGGAAATCAACACACAACACAAAAGGAATAAAAATAGTAAAAAAAATTAAAATAATAAAATAATAACACACACACCCCAGACAACACACACCCATACCAGCCATTTAATGAGCTCCATTCTGCTCTGGGTTCTCCAGGCCCGCTGGCAGAACCACGTCTTCATGGCCTTACAAAAGAGTGTCAAGGTGGGGGCCAATCTAATTTCCAGAGGGATGATGTTCCAGAGGGAGGGAGCCACCACGGAGAAGGCTTAACTCACAACGGACTGAGATACACAGTCGAGCATCATCAGCATCTTGATGACATCTCAGTCCCTGGTGACGGATGATCTCACCCAACGGCGGAGAGAGTGCCAAAGCCCTGCTATGAAAAAGAGTGGAGATCCCCATATGCACCACTCTGAATTCTATGGGAAAGGAGAGGAATAACAACAACAACAACAACAACAGCCATCAAAGCTATCAGGGTTGTTATGAAATCTGTTGTTCAGCCAAGTCTGTAAATCTAGTTCTATAATGGCTCATATCTGAACTGCCTGTCTTCATTTCCCCTCCTACTTTTATGATTATAGAAGGTTCTTGGCATTACTTTCCATCGTGATTGTTATTTGAAGTTATTATACCGTAGACATTTCACGGTATTGTTTATATATATTGCAACCTGCCGACAGTTCCCTTGGCTGCAGCAGGCATAAATCACAGTATACGGAGATGGAGGCTTTCTTTCGGGAATCTAATATTATTTCATCGTTTAATTTCCTGGTGGCACCTCTGAGCATATGTTCAGCGCTGCCCTTGAAATGATTCTGACGCCTTCCAGTCCCTGTTCTTCTTCACGGTGCAGTTTTAAGAACAGATGCAGCACACCATGTCTTCTCCTAAACCCAAGATCTTATTTCTCTGGGGTTTTCTTATGCTGAAATCATGAAGCTAGTAGCTCACCAACTCAGGTGTACCCTTCTCAGCACAGGTAGTCCTCATCTTACAACAGTTCTCTCAAAGTCCCAGAGGATCCCTGGGCAAGCTTCTGAATTTGCTGAATAGGAAGCTCACCAACAAAGCAGATGCGAAAAGAAATTGTCCCCAGTCTGCTAGATCCTAGCAAGTTTTGCTAGAAAAGATTGTGGAGAGGACATAATGCCATTCCCTGGGAATGCTGCAGAAGCGGAGCGTTTATTTGACCAAGGACAGCCCAAGGAACAAAACAACACGCCCGTCGCTTCATTGCCAATATTCTCATTCTTCCAGGTAAAAAAACGCTGCAAGACTCACACCTCTTAAAGACGCCGGTATTAATATTTATCATGAATAAAACAAGGCAGACCATAAATAATTCAGCGATGAGGATGTTAAGTAAAATATGCCGGTCTGCACCCTTTCTGATGCGTCTTTCATGAACAGCGCCTGGGAAAAAAAATCACCACCTTTGCCAAAGCAGCTTGCATTAAACATTCATGGCTTGTGTTATAAAATACTGCTTTTTTAAAAAAAAAAAAGAAAGAAAAGACACCGATGCAGCCTACATTTTATTTACTGTTGCAATGACAGCGGTTTCAAGTGATTTTGGGTGTAAACCGAACCTCGTGGTCAAGCTGCAAATGTTCATCTGGGGAGACCGAACCTCAAAAAACACACACAGACACACACACAAAACCCAAAGCCTATTTACTCCGTGGAAAACTAAGTGGAAAACTAAATAGAAACTATTAGCGGGCAATCTATTTTCATTCAGAAAACCATTAGTGATCAGGAAGAAGCCCAGATTTTGCAGAGGGAGGAGAGAAACATTAAGTGGAATGTCTTACAGCAAATCCAAAGGTGGTTAGGCTGCCTGTGGCCTTCCGAGTGCGCTTCAAGGTGTTGATTATCATCTTCAAAGCGCACCATGGCATCGGACCTGGTTACCTCCGAGACCGCCTTCTGCCACAGATCACCTCCCACCGGCCGATACGCTCCCACAGAGAGGGCCTCCTCAGGGTGCCGTCAACCAGACAGTGTCGGCTGGCGACCCCCAGGGGGAGAGCCTTCTCTGTCGGAGTGCCCACCCTCTGGAACGAGCTGCCCCCAGAGATCCGGGTGATTCCGGATCTCCCCTCCTTCCGCCGCGCCCTCAAGACTTGGTTGTTTCAGTGAGCAGGACTGGCCTAGGGGTATTTTAAATTGGTTTTAACAAAATTTTTAGTAGAAGCGGCCTAGTTAAATATTTATTTTTAATCACTTTTAAATTTTGTATTGTATTGTATTATTGTTTTTAAACTGGCTGTAAGCCGCCCTGAGTCCTCCGGGAGAAGGGCGGGGTATAAATTTAATAAAACTAAACTAAACTAGAGGATCAGGATTAGATCAAGTGGAAGCAATGCCAGTCAGGGAAGGAAGGAGAGGGACAGAGATGCAAAGAACAGGACACATGAAGCAGCCACCTGAGCAGGGGAAGCACTGCTAAAGGCCCCAGGGCTTCCCATAGTCCCTGTGACTTGAGGTAGCTACCCAATAAATCTGGGGTGCTGATCTCCTCCCCTCCCCCTCTCCCCCTCTCCAAAAGTTGTTCACCAACTTCAGCTCTTAATACAGAGAGTTCTCGACTTACAGCCACAACCGAGGCCAACATTTCTGTTGCAAAGAGAGTTGTTAAGTGAGGTTTGCCCCCATTTTATGACCTTTCTTGCCTCAGTTGTTAAGTGAATCACTGCGGTTGTTAAGTTAGAAACACGGCTGTTGGGTGAATCTGGCTTTCCCATGGATTTTGCTGGTCAGAAGGTTGCAAAAGGGGATCACAAGACCCCGGGGTGCTCAACCCTCCTAAATAGGAACCGGTTGCTAAGCATCCGAATTTTGATCATGTGACTGCGGGGATGCTACGAGGGTCTTAAGTGTGCAAAAAAGGTCATAAGCCACTTTTGTCAATGCCGTTGTAACTTCAAATGGTCACTAAAGAAATGGTTGTAAGCCGTGGACGACCTGTAGGGCAGATGGGGAAAATTATCAAGCATATTGATTGATTGATCCAATTTATATACGCCCATATCACTATTGAAGTGATTCTGGGCGATTTATAGGTAGGGAGGACCTCGTCCAAGGGTCTTCCCTTGGGCCTGAATGGAGGGGTGGGATTCCAAGGAGGCTGCAGACATGGTTCATTCACTGCCCATCTCTCTATCCTTCTATAACCACCTTAGTTATCAAGGGACGTACAACGGTCTGGTTCTTGCTCTCCTGGAGACCTCAACCATTGTTCTTTGATGCTGCTGTAGTGTGTCATTGAGGTTGTCTCTCCATCTTCTTCTGGGTCTGCCTCATAGACTTTGTCCTTCTCCTCTTTTTGTATATCCCTTTTACGGTATGGAATCCCAAGGCATCCTCTCCACCAATAAACCTCCGGGTGGCCTCAACGACTAAAAGAAGGCAAATGACCAGCTGTCTGCAAGGGAGTATACATCCTTCCATTCTGCACCATCCAGAAGAAACTTCTTGGATAAGAAGCTAAACGTCTTCAAAGGAAAACAAGAAAGTCCAGTTGCCTCATGAAAAAAAAACTGCTGCCAATCAAGTCATCTGCAGAGATTTCTCCCTGGAGGAAGGAAGAGGGCAGGGGCTGGGCACCCTTTGGGGCCTAAAGGTATGAAAGGAAGTGAAATTAAAGGGCAGAAAGAAAGTTCAAGAGATGGACGTGAGGGTCTTCAAATCCCCCTAGGCCAGTGATGGCAAACCTTTTAGAGACCCAGTGCCCAAACTGCAACCCAAAACCCACTTATGCATCGTCAGGTGCCGGGTGGGTGTGGCCCATTGGCTAGGCATGGCTGCAGTGGTAACGGCAGACTGGGTGGGACTAAAAAGTTCAATCAATCAATTCCAACTTTGCGAGATCTTTTTTTTTCCCACGAGAAGTTGAAATTGATTGAACCTTTTTTTTTTTTTTCAAACAGTGGCAGAGGCCTAAAGCGAAAAGGTTTTATAAAACCCAGCTGAAGGCCTAGGACTGGGGCGAGGGTACGCGTGCCCACACAGAGGGCTCTGCGTGCCACCTGTGGCACGCGTGCCATAGGTTTGCCACCACGGCCCTAGGCGTTCTTCCTTCCTTTCCCATCCTGCGCAACCTTCTTTGCTTTAGACCTTCTAAGAGTGTTACAAGGCTTTTGAGATGTTCAGAAAAAAGACACTGTAACAAGTCCTTTCTACCCTCCTCCAGCAAAGACCACTCAGAAGAAGAAGACCACTGGTTATTCAGGCCACCTCGCCATAAACTGGAGTTTCGGCCTCCGTGTCTAATGTTGCTATTGTCCAAAGCTGCCACTGACAGGCCCCTGGAGGCCTTGCTATGAATGGAGGCTTCTTTGCGAGTAGCCAAGTGTGAACAACATCCCTGCCCTCTGATTCTCCAGGAGCTTTGGGAATAGGACGGGGGGGGGGGGGGGGGGGGGGGGGGGGGGGGGGGGGGGGAAGGAAGGGAAGGCACAGACCTCATAGATTTTCTGGGGATGAAGAGGAGATAATAGACTAGAAATAACGCAAGTGTAGGAAAATATGAAAAGGGACTAAAAGACCCTTTTCTTTGTCTACCAGCCATGCAGGAAACCTCTGTCTTGTCCAAGCGATGGGTTGGGAAGCCAACTTTCTTTCTCCAAGCCCCAGATCTGAACAAAATACCTCAAGGTCTCTCAAACTACCTATGTCTCCGTCCACGCCACTATCTCTTGGTTTTGGCTGTTTAAATAATAATAATAATAATAATAATAATAATAATAATAATAATAATAATAATAATAATAATAATAATAATAATAATAATAATAATAATAATAATAATATCTGTAATACCATCAAACATCCACATCTGCCTATCCCAGGTCCCGGGAAAGGACTCGATAGGTAGACAAAATGCCAAATCCAGTCTGAACATCTGGCTGACTGTGCGATGATCCATAATAATAATAATAATAATAATAATAATAATAATAATAATAATAATAATAATAATAATAATAATAATAATAATAATAATAAAATGACACTGGCCATCTCACCATCCAACCTCATGAAGGCTTGTGGACGGTGGTCAATCTAGAGTAGACCGAAAGAAAGATCTAGACTTCTTTCAAAACTGAATAGGAACTTTGGAAATAATAAACAAACCATATGATCTTCATCTTTGCTGCCATCAGCAAAGGATGCAGAGGAAGGGTGAGAAAGAAAAGGGTCTCAATCATCCCTTCGGCAAAGGGATGCAGAAACAAAAAAGGAAGGAAAGCTAAATTCTTCTCACTTGTTTTTGAGGTGTTCTGAGGCACCTCTACAGCTATCAAACGTAGTCATTAAGAGGCATCTGTGGGTTGCAGGTAAATTTGCATGTAATGGCAGGCAGGGTGTTATGTTCAAAGGTCCACCATTTTTGTTCAGAAGAACAGAGTTGGAAGGGACCTTGGAGGTCTTCTAGTCTAACCCCCTGCTCAAGCAGGAGACCCTATCCCATTCCGGACAAGTGGCTGTCCAATCTCCTCTTAAAAGCCTCCAGTGATGAAACGCCCACAATCTATTCGCAGCCATATATACATCTCATAAAACTTTATTTCCAATGGATGCAACAAAACTTTGGCCGGCACCTTCTCAACTAAAATGGCTGAATGCCTTGTCAGTTGTTTTTCTAGTTTTTGCTTCACACTTAGAAACACACACACACACACACACACACACAGCCAGCTCTGAGCTACAGGAAATTCACCCTTCTTTGGGAGCAGGTATCCACCTAAGCAGAAGATGACATAGAGATGAATGACAGGGCAGTCTATCAATGCACAGTCTGCATTTAATGTCTTTATAGTGGTTCATTAATTACTGCGGAAAGCCCCCCTTTCCAGATAGAAGGCTGTGATTTATAGAACGCCCGGCCAAGGTGTCGTTTTCATTAGAGAGGCAGCCAATGGCTCCGCTAGAGATAATTACCTCCTTCTTTCCTGACAATCAAAAAATGCCATCTTTGCTCTGTTCAGCCTCCGGTAAGGCCAAGGCTTAGCTTGGCTATCTATCCCAGGAGATACATGCTCTCAATTATGGGATGGGCCGCGTGACTGACCCTTCTTCTCCAGGGTCAGGGGCCTCTGAGCAAGAGAGAGAGAGAGAGAGAGAGAGAGAGAGAGAGGAGGGAAGATCTGGAATTCTCTAGGGTTGGGCCTTTTGTGCAGAGCTGATCAGATCAAAATGGGGGAAAGATGGTTTCAGATAAGTCTATGCCCCCAAATAATGCTTTCTTGAATTTTTTTTCTTGTACTTGTAGGCAGTGCTTTTTTTTGGTAAAAAAAAAAAAAAAAAAAAGATGCCGGAACTCACACACGTCATACAACCCGCCTTGCCTAACCCTACAAGGCTCCATCCAAAAAAGGTGCCGGAACTCCGTTCTGGGTATTCTATGACAAAAAAAGCCCTGTTTGTAGGAGGAGAACAGGCCAAGCTGGGGAAGGAGTTAAGTGCATCATTAGCTGAGAGTCATTGCGTTCCTACAAATGGTTGCAGTTCAACCCCTCCTGAATTCTGCTGACCCTCATCTAGTAGCAATGTGGACTTTAGGCGACCGCATTCTTGTGTATAGGCTTGATTAAATTTCCTGTGCTGCAAGTTAAGAGCCGGTCCAGATACCCCTGATACCCTTCCCACGAATTCTAGGAAAGAAAACTTGGTTTCAAAACTTATTCCAAAGGAGAGAGAACTGTACATAAGGAAACAGGGCATTTGCAAAAGTGCAAGCACCCACAAACACCTTTGGCCACCTTGTCACTAAATTAATGCAAGGACACCCCGTGCCCTGCCCCAGAGCGTGTTTTTTTTCCCCTAAATTCTCTTCTCTTTTGAAATAAAATTGAAAAGGAATTCTCTCCCATCGGTCAGAATGACCCTGTTTTCTGCCACAAATGAGTCTAAGCATTCCACAGGAGGAAGAAGATCCGGAAAAAACCCTGCCAACAAATTTCGGTGGTCAACCTTTGGGGAACGGGGTGGGGTGGAGGGTGGGGATTGACTCCCCCTCTTTCTGCAGGGAAAAAAATAAAAGCAAGAACCTGTCCATTCCTCATTTTAGGCTTACGCGCACACATACCCTGTAAGAACAAATCTCCAACTGCTCTGAAAGATCTGACTTTTTCTCAAGAAAAATTCCCGCCTGTCTTCTGAAAAACATAGAATGGGGGAAGAAGCCACATTCGCTTAATGACCACACGATTCATTTAACAACTGCAGTGCTTCGCTTAGTAACGGTGGCAAAAACTCATAAAGTGGGGCAAAACTCACTTTAGCCACTCCCTGGCTTAGCGGCGGTCATATGCTGAGGACTACCTGTACACGGAAGGGCAATTCTTCCTAACACAGTGGTTCTCAACCTTTTTAATGCCGCGACCCCAACCGGTCGTAAGTCGAGGACTAAACCGGTCGTAAGTCGAGGACTACCCAACCGGTCGTAAGTCGAGGACTTTCCCTGCCTGGGAGCGCTGCACATGCGTGGTTCCGCCCCCTGCGCCGGCCGAGGCGTAGCTGGCAAGCGGCAGAGACGGAGCAGGCCGACCACCAGCTGGCCCAGCTCAAGGGAGGTAAGGCACCCGCCGGAAAAGGGGGGGAAAAATGGCGGACAGCCTTGCTTGGCGACCCCCGTGAAATGGTCGATCGACCCCAAATGGGGTCGCGACCCATAGGTTGAGAACCGCTGTCCTAACAGCTCAGTTGCCCCTATGTTTCTGTAGTTTTTTCCTGGCAGAGCTTCAGAGAGAAGAGGGGGAGAGCATGTGGAGTCAGCTGCCTCGTGGAATATATGGCCAGTCTCTGGCAAGGCGTCACGTGGGGGTCTTCCCCCCCCATTCTATTTATGTGCCGGGAAAGCCCTGTTAACTGAAAATAGCTTCACCACAGCCTTATGCTTCTCTTGGCGGTTGGCCAAGCCGGGGCTGCCAAGATGAGGGAATTCACCGCTCGGCCGTGCTCGGATGCTCCCGTTTGGAGGTTCCTGCTATGCTCCTGGCTCCTGTAAAAAGAGCCTTTTGAACTCAAGCAGGCTGATCTTATCTGCCAGGGCTGCAAAGCCCTTGGTGAAAAAACACAGCCTATAAAGGTAGTCCGTGGCTTACAACGGTTCATTTAGCGACCATTCAGATTGACTCGTATTGAAGACCGTTGCTGTGTCCCGGAGTGACGTGATTCCCCCTTTTGCGACCTGGGGAATCCAGACTGACTTACACAGCTGTGTTACTAAGTCAAAAACTGCGGTGATTCACTTAACAATGGTGGCGAGAAAAGTCATAAAAGGGGGCAAAATTCACTCAACGACTGTCTCGCTGGCAGGCCACCGTAACAGCATAACCAAGTTGGAAGGGATCTTGGAGGTCTTCTAGTCCAACCCCTCGTTCAAGCAGGAGACTCTCTACTGTTTCAGACAAATGGATGTCCAATCTCTTCTTAAAAACCTCCAGGGACGGAGTACCCACAACTTCTGAAGGCAAGCCATTCCACTGGTGAATTATTCTCACTCAAGAACTTTCTCCTAAAGTTCTTGCGGTGAGCCCAATTTATCCAACTTGGCAGAGACTCCCAGTTTTTCTGCATCTGCTCCAATGATGGCCTCATAGATGACTCCTTTCTTTTCGCCCGCTCTGGAATTCACACTTCTGTTTGTGTCTGGTGCTCTGATTCCATCTGCCTGGCCTCCAGCCTGCCTGCCTGTGACCGACCACAGCTATTGCCCTTTTGACACTCATCTACCTACCCCTCCGCTGGCCCCTGGCAACATCCTTCAGAGAAGCCAGACTAAGGTCAATAAAGCTGCAACCATCCCACTCCCAGGCTTTTAGAGGCACTGGGGGTCATTCCTTACGCGTTAGGAATGGTAAATCTGTCCTAAATCAACATAGTTCTCTAGCTGTAAGGGAGCTGGGATTAGAAAACACATTTCCTCCCTCTTCCAGGAGAAAACAAAACCGAGACATTCAAAGCATTGTCCAAAGTGAACCTTGGATGCATTCAGACAATATAGTGACCCGTGGGGTAAGGGAAGAGCTGGGTTCACACAACAGACTGATAACAATTGGTTTATTTGACTTATTTTTATTTTTATTTTTATTTTTATTTTTATTTTATTTATTACTACTACTACTACTACTACTACTACTACTACTACTACTACTACTACTATATCCTAAGCAAATGAAAAGACCCAGCAACCCCAGAAGGAAGAAAAAAAATCTTTTGGTTCAGATGTTAGAACAGCGAAAACAGACACTGTCAAAAATTCAGGGAAAGGAGGGCAACAGTGCCATTAGCTGAATCTTCCAACTGCCCACTCAAGAAATATCACTCAAACACGTGTGGAAAGCAATTCTTGACTTCACTCACATCTAGAACAATTAACTTCCTAATTAGCCCACAAATGACTGTTTCATCAAGACAGAGATTCTGTTGTTTGGGGAAACGATTTAGCGGTTCCAGGGCAATTTCACGCTTTGCTGATGATGGCTAAAAAGAAGACTAAATGGAGCCTTCTTCACATCTCCATTGCTGACATCTTCAGCCAATAGAACCAAAGCTGAGATCTGAACAAGCAGCTACTCCAAGAATCCAGTAAATCTCAGCCAGCTAATCCATGGATGATAGACAGCATATTGCCAAGCTATGTCAGTTGCAATTCCCTGACATGTAGCAACCTAATTTAATTTAAAACCATGAGAGCTATTTTGATCTAGTGCAGGGGTCTCCAAACTTGGCAACTTTAAAGACTTGTGGACTTCAACTCCCAGAATTCCCCAGCTAATAATAGCAACAATGATGATTAGGGGACTGGAAGCTAAAACATATGAACAACGGTTGCAGGAACTGTGTATATCTAGTTTGATGAAAAGAAGGACTAGGGGTGACATGATAGCAGTGTTCCAATATCTAAGGGGCTACCACCAAGAAGAGGGGGTCAACCTATTTTTCAAAGGACCTGAGGGCAGGACAAGAAGAACAGATGGAGACTTACCAAGGAGAGACCCAACCTAGAACTAAGGAGGAATTTCCTGACAGTTAGAACAATTAATCAGTGAAAAGGCTTGCCTCCAGAAATTGTGGATGCTCCATCATTGGAAGTTTTTAAGAAGAGATTGGACAATCATTTGTCTGGAATGGTATAGGGTGTTCTGTTTGAGCAGGGGGCTGGACTAGAAGACCTCCAAGGTCCCTTCCAGCTCTGTTATTCTGTGATTAAGGCATCAGGCTAGAAACTGGGACACTGTTGAGTTCCAGTTCTACCTTAGCTATGAAATCAGCTAGGTGATAACGACAGCAATAGCACTTAGACTTCACAGTGCTTTACAGCCCTCTCTAAGCAGTTTACACAGTCAGCATCTTGCCCCCAACAATCTGGGTCCTCATTTTACTGACCTTGGAAGGATGGAAGGCTGAGTCAACCTTGAGCTGCTCAGAATTGAATTCCTGGAGAATTGAACTCCTGGAGTGAGTAGTGAGTTAGCCTGCAATACTGCATTCTAACCTCTGCACCACAATTCCTGGCCCAAATGATCTTGGGCCAGTCATTTTCTCTCAGCCCTGGGAAGGAGGCCGTTTGATCAGCCTAGCCAGCTCCTTCAAAAACTTCCTATAAATATGCTCAGTGCAAGAAGAATTTGACTAGCGAAGATTCCTTTGTCCCATAAAATCCCTAAAAGGCTTGTAAACTCCTTGTGAATTAGCCCAGATTTATTATGTGTATTTGAAGCAATACTCAGAGGGATTGTTAAGCTCCTGCCGGCAAAGATGTGGTTCTCCATCTACCCCCACCCTCTTTGCCTTTTAAAATGCATTTTATTTTCATAGCAAAAGTGGTAGCAGCTTTGGAAAGCCAGAAGGATACGAGGCTTCGCAGCTTTTCACCAAAAAGGAAAAGGTATTGGTCAGTGATTACTGACCAGCTGTCTTCCAGATGTGTTGGGACCACCATCTCCATCATTCTTAGCTGGGAACACTGGGAATTGTAGTACCAATATATCTGGAGAAAGCCAGGCTGCCTGGCTTCCTAAAATCTTCCATACTAGAAAAAGAAAATAATCTCCTTGTTTTCCCCCTATCCTATCACAGTGCTCTCTCCCCATTAAATTCCTTTTATCACAAACCAGCCATCTTTCTCATGCTAATGGCTACACAATGCGTGAAAAATCCCCTCCCCCTCCCCCCCAGTCTCCATGGGCTGTGAAGATGTCACTAATGAGGATTTTTGTGAGAACTGGGGGGTGGGTGGAGGGAGGAGGCTGAAAAGGGTAGAATTACAATATCCATTCTCCTGTAGATTTAATTCACTTTAATGCTCCCTATTTTGGTAAGAGTAAAAAAACCAAGGAAAAGTATAAGGTCAAAAATAGATCAGATGTATGCAACACTTTGGGGTGTTTAAGGAATTGCAAAAAAAAATGGGGGAGACGTCCACACACACCTCCATTTTACAAGTAGTCCCTGGTTTACAACCATTCGCTTAGTGACAATTCAAAGTTACAACATACAGCACTGAGAAAAGTCACCTGTGATCATTTTTGACACTTACCACGACCACTGCAGCATCCCCAGGATCACGGGATCAAAATTCAGACGCTTGGCAAGTGGGGGAAAATCAGTCTTGGGTTCACCTTTGATCGTGCCGATACTATGTGGCCAAATAAATATGTTCCTTAAGGAAACTTTTTTGCCTTGGAGTTCTTTTTACTGGTCTCATCTGTTGGAACCATGACAGGTACCTTGAGACTCAACTGCTCTGAAACTCATAGAATTTGATATTCAACACACTTTGATGCAATCTTTTTTGTCCCAGTACATTTGTTTGGTACCCAGTGCAGAAGCTAGAACTTGTCCATGTTGGCTACCTTGTGACTCGCTGCATTATTCCTTATGGGGAAAATCTGTTTGGTGCTCATTGTATTTGGTACTCATCACACCTCCCAGAACCAATTAACGATGAGTATTGAGGTACCACTCTACAGGAATCTTCCACCCAATGCTCAGCAGCCTCTCCCCCCAGTTGTCAAAAATCAGGTCTTTTCAAAGGAGATGCGTTTCCCTCCCCAGTGGGTTCATCTTTGATAACGGCAATAGGAACCCATTCTTCCCGTTGGAAATCTAAGGTGCTGCAGACCAGGACCAAGGGCTGCTTTAGTCACATCAGGGACAACCCCAGGAATGTCCTGTCTGGATATCTGGATTCCCTCCACCCACCAAAAGGGCCTTGGAGAGAAAAATGCGTATTTCCCTTTTTTGTGCCCCCTTTTCATTGTAGCTTCCTCTCAACCTCCCCTGCCCCCAGCAGCTGTGTGCCAGGTGAAAGAAATCAGAGGGTCTCTACCCCTGGGGACCAGCTCTAATTACTTCCCAGCCCTCCATCCTGCCCTCCCCTTCAGCCTTTGAAGCTGAGCTAATGGCAAAATGACATCGTGTCCTCCATGTCCCCTCCTTCTGCCTGCTAAAAATGGCACCCCTTTTCACCTTAAGGAACTGCTGCTGCTTAACTCCGTGTTTAGATCTCTCAACCAGAGGCTGCGTGCAGGGAATACATCTCCCATTTGGCCTGGCTCTCACCCGTTTTTCAGCCAAAGGAGAGGGTTATCTTTCCCCCTATTAAACTAATGCAATACGATGACAGGCTTTTAAAAAAGCAAATGCACCCTGTGTAGAGAATGCACAGGCTGAAGACAAGGAATTTATGGGGGAAAAACAGTCCCATTGGCTTAAGGTGCATGCCAAATTTGGTGGCTTGCTTGCCTCTGTACGCAAAACGAAAAGCAAGTTTCTCTGGCTATTACACGTAGCCCTCGCCTTAGGGACTGCAATGGAGACCCACATTTCTGTTCTTAAGTGAGACATTTGTTAAGTGAATTTGCCCCATTTTACAACCTCTCTGGCCTCAGTTGTTAAGTGAATCTGGCTTCCCCATGACTTTGCTTGTCGGAAAGTCGCAAAAGGGGATCCCATGATCTGCAACCATCATAAATAGGAATCAGTTGCCGAGCATCAAAATTTTGATCGCATGACCACAGGGATGCTGCAATGGTCGTAAGTGTGAAAAATGGTCATACGTCACTTTTTCCCAGTGTCGCTATAGCTTTGAATGGTCACTAAAAGAACTGTTGTAAGTTGAGGACTAAGTTGCAGTATAGAGCCCACTAAACATTTTTCCCTTTAAAACAAGTTTCTGATCCTCAGAAATAAGGAAGAAGCATATGGTGAATTCTGAAAGGAGAAACAATTCGGATTATTATTGTTGCTTCAAAAGTTTTGCAGGGGCTATGTTTAAAAAAAAAAACACATTTAACCAATAAAGGTCAGGCAAATACATTTGCCCAACTTGGTAACCCTGATTTGAAACTTGACCAGCAAAAGCATATATGCAGGACCTCACAGTATCATTAACACCATTTGCACAATGGAATAATGATGCATGTGACATCACATGCAGGAGGTTGTAACTTAACCTGGTTGATTTCTGATTTGTGTATTGTGCGAATCCAGACAAATTCCCTTAACCAAGTTAAGGCTGCGGTGTGAAAAAAAAAGCTTCTATCACTGAGAATTGCAGAAGGATTCATTAATGATATGCAGATGCCACCAGTGCCTACCATGAACACATTTTGGTCTTCTTTTTTTTTTTTGTCTACTTTCTGGTCTCAGAAATGACTGGGAGGTACCAGAAATGCTGAATTCAGAATGGCCAAACTACCATCAGATAAATCTGATTGCAACCTTCCTTGTTTTTTCTTTAATTTTCTTCGAACCGCCGCCTAACACAGAGATCCTGCAGTGTCACAAAACAGAGGTATCTGTATGCTGTGTGGAACTTCACCCCCCCCCTCTGATCTCCAATTTAACTGATTTCCCCCAAGAGGCCCACCATGAATTTTATAGGGCATAACTAACACCGATAAACAGACGTGATAAGGAGGCCTTATTAACCAACTGATGGGCCACTTCATTTATAAATTCTTCCTTTCCCAAATGTGGAAGGAAACAGAGAGTTCCAAAGCGAAAGGCATCAAAGGATGTATTTATGGGGGGGGGGCTTTCTCAACTTGCAGGGAAAAGCCTGGAAGCTCCAGGATGGCTGTAAAGATAACAAAACACAGAATACTATTCTGGACAAACAGCTGTCCAGTCTCTTCTTGAAAACCTGCAGTGATGGAGCACCTTCAACTTCTGGAGGCAAATCGTCCCACTGATTAATTGTTGTCACTGTCAGGAAATTGCTCCTTAGTTCTAGATTGGTTCTCTCCTTGATTAGTTTCCATCTATTTCTGATGCTTTGGAAAATAGGTTGACCCCCTCTTCTTTGTGGTAGCCCCTCAAATATTGGAAGACTGCTATCATGTCCCCCATTAGTCCTTCTTTTATCTAGACTAGCCATACCCAGTTCCTGCAATCGTTATGTTTTAGTCTCCAGGCTTTTAATAATCTTAGTTGCTCTTCTTTACACTTTTTCCAAAATCTCTTTTTTGGATATTCAACAAAAATGTTGAAAAAAAATGTTGTATACTCAACATCTTTTTTGTACATTATTCCATAGATACCTATTAATTGCGAAGTGTCATCCGTATGTTTTCCGATCCACTTTCTGTTACATTTATTTTAGCAGTTATAAATATGGAACTGTGAATTATTTCACGTTTAATTTCACTTATTTTTTTCCTCTCTTTAAGTTTGACTGATCCCTTTGCTACATCTTTGTCCGTTTGTTGAAACTGTCTGTAATAGAATTTGCATACATTTTAGCATGCCTTTCTAAAATAGGCAGATTTGGGATTTCCACCAACATACCATACTTCTGTATGCGTTCCCCCCCCCCCCCCCCAGAGTTGTAAACTACACATTGCAAAGTACAATTGCATTCCACTCACTTTTAAGTTCAGGAAGTACAAGCTGAGTACATTTTGCACCTTAATAGGAAACAGATGACTGTTCCTATACATACGCAACTGGCTGAGGCAAGCTCTTCTTAACCAAGTATTTCTAAGCACAACCTATTTCGCAACCTGTGCTAATAACAAAGGTATACATGCACTTTCTTACAAAAAGGCTTATACATCTAAGGATCCTGAGGTTTCAAATTGTTTCAAATTTTAGTTGAGCCCGATCTTCGGATGAGCAAACGTGAACCCTTTCTGTCTGTCTCTGACTAGTCTTTCTGTAAGATGCTTAACAAAAACAAACAAACAAACAACACCTGGCTTGCAGATCCCACAAACCATAAAAAAATGCAGAGCTTTTTATGGTTTGCAGATCATGGGAACCCCACTGATTTAGCTCAGTGTAGCTTTTGAACCCAGAAAATTAGTAGAAAAGTATATTGTGATCCACAAGGGTGGTGTTAGGAATGGTTAAAAAGGTTGCAGGAATTCGGTATGCCTAGTCTAATGAAAAGAAGGACTAGAGGTGACATGATCGCAGTCTTCCAACATTTGAGGGACTGCCGTGAAGAAGAGGTCAAATCTCTTCTCTAAAGCACCTAAAGGCAGGATAAGCAGCAATGAATGGAAATTAATCAAGGAGAGAAGCAACTTCGAATTATGGAGAAATTTCCTGGCAGTTAGAATGAGTAATTAATGGAACGGCTTTCCTCTAGAGGTTTAGGGTGCTTCATTGTTGGAGGTTTTTAAGAAGAGTTTGGGCCTGCAGTGGGTAGGGACTCCTGCTTGAGCAGGGGGTTGGACTAGAAGACCTCCAAGCTCCCTTCCAACTCTGTTATTTTGTTACTCTTCGGCTGCTCTTGATCGACGGAAATCGACGGAAATCACTGAAAGCTTTTTCCAACAAGTAAGCCAACATCTGGCATACCGCCATGCCCATGGACCCGGCCTGGACCTACTGAATTCCTAAGGGTACAAGAGCCAGAAGGGTTTTTCAAGTTCCTGGTGCCCCCGAAGATTCACCGTGACAAATTCCCACCCCCCTCAGCTTGAAAGAGGCCAGCGCTGGCAGGGGCTTTCATGGAACAGAGAGGGTCTGGCCGGTTCCTGCGCATAGCCGAGTGGCTTTCTGCAAAGGCAGAGGTCAGGGGCTGGTGCCCCCAGGGGCCCTGGGGGAAGGAGGAGTGGCCATCTGCTCGACTACTTACTCAGAGGTCACTGCTCCCGTCACACAGCCCATCAGCCTTTAGCTTCCAGGGCCTCTAAAGAGAGGGGGGGCGCAGGAGGGGGAGGGACGGGACAGTTGCATGATGAAAGCCGAGCCCTGATGTGGAGAGACAGGCCAGCCAGAGAGGGCTAAATGAAAACAGTCATGTGTGGCGCACACCCTGAAAAGCACAGAGTTGCCTTCTCTTTGGGCTGCAATTGTGTTTGCTTCACAGAATTCCACGCCGCTAGCCTAGCCTGTCTCCAAAAAGGCAGCCCCGTGCGTGTTTTCCCCGTCCGCAACTCTCTTCTACCACAATACGTCTGTTCCCCATCAGACAAACAAACACAGAGACACACACTTTGGGATAATAATAATAATAATAATAATAATAATAATAATAATAATAATAATAATAATAATAATAATAATGATGATGATAATAATAATATTAATAAAAATAATAATAATAATAATAATAATAATAATAATAATAATAATAATAATAATAATAATAATAATAATAATAATAATAATAAAGTTGGAAGGGACCTTGGAGGTCATCTAGTCCAACCCCCTGCTCAGGCAGGAATCCCTATACCATTTCGGACAAATGGCTGTCCAGTCTCTTCTTAAAAACTTCCAGTGTTGGAGCATTCACTGCTTCTGGAGGCAGGTTGTTCCATTGGTTAATTGTTCTAACCGTCAGGAAGTTTCTCCTTAGTTCTAGGTTGCTTCTCTCCTTGATTAGTTTCCACCCGTTGCTTCTTGTCCTGCCTTCAGGGGCTTTGGAGAATAGCTTGACTCCCTCTTCTTTGGATGATGGAATTGTCACCCAATGCCTTTGCAGGTGCCACCTATCCTTTCTTCTCCACAATTCCAATCAATTTCAATCAGAATAGAGCTGATAGCAACTTTGAAAGTCATCTAATCCAACCCTCTGTGCTTAAGCAGGAGACCTTATACCAGGGGTAGTCAACCTTGGCTCTTTTATGACTCGTGGACTTCAACTCCCAGAATTCCTGAGCCAGCTGTGCTGGCTCAGGAATTCTGGGAGTTGAAGTCCACGAGTCATAAAAGAGCCAAGGTTGACTACCCCTGCCTTATACCATTCCAGACAAGTGGCTGCCGAATCTCTTCTTAAAAGCTTCCAGTGATGGAGCACCCAGAACGTCAGAAGGCAAGCTGTTTCACTGGTTGAACATACCCGTTGGGGTACCTGGGAGAGAACTGGGAGTTTTCTATCTATCCGATCCAGGAAATGGGCCCATATCAAGTGAGGCCATGGTTAATTAACTCTGCGCTGACTTATTCAGGGTGGGATAACTATCTTTCTGATTGAGGGCTGCATTCCTTTAGTGGACATCTGCTATGAGTTACATGAAGCCCTGGGCTAAAGCAACTGTGGAGCGGAGCGGAGCCTCAACTTGGTAGAAATAGAACAGAATAGAATAATAGAGTTGGAAGGGACCTTGGTGGTCTTCTAGTCCAACCCTCTGCTCAGGCAGGAAACTCTGTTGTTGTAAACTATGGTCCCGGACACCCATGTTCCACCCTACCCCCTTCATACACACAAGTATGCACCGGAAAGTCCAATTGCCTTTTGGAAAAGCACTTGTAGTAAAATAAGTATGTAAATAGGGCTTTCTTACACAGCCTCACTTGGCGTCTCGTTGCCAAGGGGTATATTGTTCAAGCCACGATATGGAGAGGTGTTTTGCCTCCTCAGATATCAAGGGAAATGAGACCAAGACAAAAATCACAAGCCATCTGTCAGAAAAGGAGCTGGAGCACTGTTGAGTTGGGCAAGTTGGCTGTCTGAGCTGCTTAGTGACTCACAACTATCCAAATGCTACTGTAAAATTAACTGAGTACCAAATAACAGAATAAAAAAGTTGGAAGGGACCTTGGAGGTCTTCTAGTCCAACCCCCTGTTCATACAAGGAGACTCTATACCATTCTGGACCAATGGCTGTCCAGGATCTCCTTCAAAAGCTCCAGTCATGGAGCACCACAATCTCTGGAGGCAACAGCCATTTGACTGATTAAATTTTCTCACTGTCAGGATATTTCTCCTTAATTCTAGGTTGGATCTCTCTTTGATAAGCTTTGGCCCATTACTTCTTGTCCTGCCCTCAAGTGTTTTGGAGAATAAATCTTTCTTTCTTTTTTCTTTTTTGCACTAATCAATTGAGTTTCTCTTGCTCTGCAAACACACTGACTACAACTTTTTCATCAGAACAATGACAAGCTGAGCCCTCCAAAACTCTTTGGACTTTTGGATGTCCAATGGGCCTGGCGAGTTATTAAATACATGCCCGGATCATAATCTTAATAACTATAACTTATCTTTAGTGAAGCTTGAAGTGAAATGAAAAAGAGTTTTCATATGCTTTTTTAAGATGCCATTGAAATATGAAAAGTGGACAGATATTGTTAGTTTAAACTATGGTTTATCCAATTTATCCACTTTCCTGTTTTCACGGGAAAATTGTGCTGCCCTTGGATCCCAACTTGCAGACTTCCCTACTACTCTTCACCTTTAACCCCCACCTAACTTGGTTTGGCTAGTTTCAGTCTTACAAGGTGCCTGTTGGCTTCTCCAGCCCCTTCCCGGATTGATCTTTACTTCATGTACACACAGTCCTCAACTTTCGACAGTTCGTTTAGTGACTGTTCGAAGTCACAACAGTGCTGAAAAAAGTGACTTATAATAACTATTTTTCACACGACCAGTGCAGCCTCCCCATGGTCAAAATTCACACACTCGGCAACTGACTCGTATTTATGACGGTTGCAGTGTTCCGGGGTCACGTGATCCCCTTTTGCTACCTGCTGACAAACAAAGTCAGTGGGGAAGCGTCAACAACCTTGTTACTAAACGCAACAACGGCAGCAATTCACTAAGAAAAGTCATAAAACGGGCCCAGATTCCCTTGTCAAATGTCTCGCTTAGCAACGGGAAAGTTTGGGCTCGATTGTGGTCGTTAAGTCGAGGACCCCCTGTGCCACTTTCTTTCTCCACGTCCTCGGACAATGATTTCGCAAGCTGCTTGGCTGATCTCTGGCTATTTATTCTCTGGACTTGCCGGGTCAGGGGGTGGGGTGGGGTGGTGAAGGTGCCGTTCCCAAGCCGCCCTTCTACAAATAAACCTTTTATGCAGAGCTCTAAAAGGGGAGGGGGAGACTTAGTGCTTTCAGATTTATTCTCTGGTGCTCTCCGCTGACCTCGCATGACCCCATTACTCAGAAACTCTCCAGAGGAATCCTTAAAAGGCAGCCTTGTAATTATGGACCATTTATGGACCAGCTCATTTATTTGCACAGGGCAGGGTGGTCTGAAACATCCGGACCCCCCCCCTTGCCACCCCCTCCCCAAAAAGCAGCTTATTTGGGAGGAAAGGAGCCTCTCCCCCCTCGCCCCCCTTCCCTCATTCCTAAAATTATGGTGATCATCTTGAGCCTTCTTGGTTTAAAATTGCAAATCCCCCTCTTGTCCAAAGCTCTCCAAAGCTTTGTGAAGTTGCTGCTTTCCTTTCCCAGCCCTGGATTTTAAGGGGGGGTGGGAAATGGGGCTCATCTACATTATAAAACTGAAGTGGTCCTTCTCTTCTGAAGGTTTCCAGGGGTACCCAGTTTCTGGGGAGGAGAGAGGGATTTGGGACGCTCTTTTTAGACAGGGTTGGCTGGAGTTGATGAGATCCTTGCAAAAGCAAGAGAAGTTGAAGGAAGAAAAGGTGATGGATGAAGCCGTACGCGAAGGTGGTTGAAACAAGGATAATAAGTTCACACCAAACCCACATCTCAGTTAGTGAATCACCTCATTTTTCCAGGGACACCTACTATCCACTATCAGCCATAAACCAACTCGAGAGAGCTACGTTCACACAAGCCTGGGCACCTAAAAAGAGAAACTAATCAAAGCTGGGAGCTTTGAGAACACCGTTGTTGGGTTAAATCATGGCAACTGGACCAAAGTTTGTTAATCTGAGACTTCATCAGTCAAAATAAAAAAAAATACTTAGGCACTCAGAGAGTCCTTGGAATGTACTAACCCTTGCCACCACCAACTGCAGGGATTTCCACCCAAAATTGCAATATGTCAGTGAAGACTCAATCATCAGATATCTATCCCTCGGATCGAAAACTTCAGTAAATAACTCTTGAGAGTCAGATGGGGCAAGTACAGGTTGCTCTTGACTTACAACAGTTCATTTAGTGACCGTTCAAAGTTACAGCAGCCCTGGAAAAAGTGACTTGTGACCATTTTTCACACTTAACGACCACTGCAACATCCCCAGGGTCACGTGATCAAAATTTGGACGCTTGGCAACTGACTCCTATTTATGACGGTCGCGGTGTCCCGGGGTCACGTGACCCCCTTTTGCGACCTTATGACCAGCAAAGTCAATGGGGGAAGCCAGATTCACTTAACAACCATCAACTGCAGTGATTCACTTAACAACTGTGGCAAGAAAGGTCGTAAAATGGGGCAAAATTCACTTAACAACTGTCTTGCTTAGCAATGGAAATTTTGGGTTCAGTTGTGGTCATAACTCGAGGATACCTGTATCTAAATTTGATAAATAAATAAATAACTGAACAAACATTTGGGTAAAAGAAGACGGAGAGATCGTTTTCTGAAGGATTCGAAATACAAATATGCCCAATTTTTGCAAAATGCAAACGATAACAATCACCCCAGCTGCCTTGAGTAACAAACGATCACTGCATTCTTTCTCACATCTTATTCTGAAAGGCAGTGTCAATGAAGGAGGCACTCCAGATGACTTTTCCTCCCCCCCTTTTTAAAAAAAATTAAGCTTTAGGGATTAATAAGGGATTTCGTCAACTGCCTTTTAGGCCAACATTAAGAAAAAACTGCAGCTTTTCAATGGAGCATTCAGGGTTCCAGTGAGGAGGGGAGAGTCCTGGGAATTGGGAGGCAAAGAATTATCCCTCTGGCTCAATAGCTGCGAAGTTTGGGGTAAGTCCTGTTTTAAAAGTCACCATTAAAAATGGTCCTCTCTTTAGGGCCCATTGAGAAGTCTGCCGGTTTTGTCTAAATGGGATTCAAATGAAGGATTTTACGTTTTCAGGAAAGTACCTGCCATCGACTGTCAAAACATCACTCATGTTTTTCTGTTAAGAAACGCAGGCAACTTATCTGCCCCCCCTCACAATTATTATGTTGGGGTGGTGGTGGTGGGGAGAAATTGACTTTAGCAAGTGGGGGCTGCATTTGCAAGAGAAAAGGGCTGCCATAAAAGAGCCTGCGGTAATTATGCCAGGGAGCATCAGAAAGTGTGCTTTGTCTGCTATTCCAACGCCAAGGGATTTATTGTCGCTGGCGGAAGGCCAGATTTCGTGGAAATTAGGTGCCGTTGAAGGTTGAGGTTGCCCTGTCAAATTTGCCCTGTACCTTTAGTGTCTAAAAGCACAGCAGAAGAAAAGACGTCTTCCACCCCAACATATTTCTGTGTCCAGAGGAACAGATAAGGAAGCTTCACATTCAAGTTGCAGAACCATGAAAAGTTTTCTCAATGGCCTTTGCGGTCAAGTCTCCCAAAACAGCTGCCCTCCAGACATTTTAAACAATTATGATCATGCCCTGATCAGACATATTATTAGAATTGTTTTGTCTTAAATACCCTGGAATATGAAGCTCTGTACATAGAGAAGATCAGATTTTGAGTGTGGTATAAATCCATCAGTTAAGATTTAAATTAGGAATGGATTTCAAGTTGAATTCTGGGTTAGATGTTCCGTCCGTCCGTCCGTCCGTCCGTCCGCCGTCCGTCCGTCCGTCCGTCCGTCCGTCCGTCCGTCCGTCCGTCCGTCCGTCCGTCCGTCCGTCCGTCCGTCTATCTATCTATCTATCTATCTATCTATCTATCTATCTATCTATCTATCTATCTATCTATCTATCTATCTATCTATCTATCTATCTATCTATCTATCTATCATCTACCTACCTACCTGCCTACCTACCTATCTATCCACAATGGAATGGAACCGAACAATGCAGGGGACGGACTTTGGACCAGGAAATTGATGGGCATATTTCTGCTTCCCGGCAGCACAAAATTTGGATCTAACTTTTTTCTCTGAAGACTCCCTAGAAAACTGTTCCAGCACAACATTCAGGGGAAGAAACTCTTCAGAAAACTCTGTTGCCTGAGGTTGATTTCAAGCCTCCAAGCAAACACTTTTTCTCTGCGTTTGCTTCCAAATTCTGAAAGACTTGTGGCATTGACCCCTTTCTCTTTCTACAGTCACCGGACTGAGATCTTCCTTTTCAGCAAATCTTCTGAACTACATTTCTATGGAGATTCTCCCATCATCCAGGGCACGGTTGTCCCCAAGATACTTTCTTCTTTTTCTTTTTTTTCTTTTTCCTTTGAAAACATTTTGCTTTTCATCCTTCTCAGTTCTGAAGAAGCTTCTTGGAGGAGAAGCAAAATGTTCTCAAAGAAAAAAAAAAACAACCTTTGAGTTCTGAACTAAATTGACAACATTCCTAGATGCACAACATTCCTAGATGCACGTCGTTCCCCGCCAGCCCGCCCGCCGCCCCCTCCATTTTCTATCCTGATTTTTATCATTCGCTCAGGTCCCTTAAGGGCAGTCTGATGGGGGCATCGCTTGAAATAATAAACAAATAAACCTACGGTTTGCGCCTTCCCGCGATGGGAGGAGCAGAGGAACGGGAGAGAAAACGACTTTACATCTGGTTTACATTGCAACCTTCCTGCCCCCCCTTCCCCCCCCCCGAGCTACAGACACAATCAGTGCCATGGGAAAGAGCAAGCGGAGAGACCATCCCCGTCCTGTACACCTTTTTCTAAGCCGGAAAATGAAAAGGAAGGGCAGGGAGGTGGGGGTGGAGAGACAACTGAATGAAAGGACATGCTAGTTGCGTGTGTGTGTGTGTGTGTGTGTGTGTGTGTTCTGGGGAATTTTCCCTCTCCTCTTAAGGATGGAAGACCTGTGGAGCAAGGAGGCCTCTTTCTCAACCCTCTCCAGCCTCTGCATCCTTTGGTGCTTCCTCTCCCAGGCGGGGCTCAGCCAGAAGAATCTGCTTTTACTCTGGCAGGGCTCTATTCAGCCCCGAAGAATGGGAGAACAAAGGAACAGGGGAAACTGTGCGGGTCTCCCAGCTCCATTCAAGAGGCCATCTGCTCCTGCCAAGACAGGGGAAGGGGGTGGGGGGAGAGCTGAGGAGAAGATCCCAGGTTCAGGCTTAATCGGGGCTATTTAGCAAGGGACACTGACCCCTCCCCTCCCCCACCCCCCCAGGCAACACAGCAACCCAATTGTTAAAAAAAAAAAAAAGTTTCAAGCACTTGCCTCTCTTTGGAAAAAACAGGCCATGGAGAGGAAGAGAACCTGTCCCCACCCAGCCTGCTATGGGCATCCAAGTGCCCTGCGAGAAAAAAACACACGTTATCTGGCATTTTTCCCAACCTGGTTGTTTTTTGTTTTTTTCCCCCCCTTCATTCGGCTGGGTGAAAGAGAACTTGCCTTAGAAATTGATTTCCAAAAAGAAGTCATTTTGATCAAGTTCTCCAGAGAGTGAGAGGCAGGGTACCACGTCAATGACCGACATCCTCTCTTTGTCCGTCTCCACCACCACCATCCCCCACCTCAATTCTCTCAATAGTCGGATCTCAGGAATGTAAGGGTGTTCATCAGATTCAAGTTGACTTAAGGCAACTTGGAATAGCCCACGGTTAAATCATAACTTAGAATCAACAGATCTAAGAGCAGATATCCGAACTCGTTATCATCTTCTTAACTGCAACTTAACCTGTGCCCCTGATTCTTTGCACTTGAACCAGTTGCCAAGGGTCTGAATTTTGATGACGTGACTGTGGGCACGCTTCAATGATCATTAAGTGTGGAAATCACTTTTGTCATAATTCACTTTTTTTCAGTACCGTTGTACCTTTGAACGGTCACTAAATGAACGGTTGTAAGTCGAGGACTAGCTGTACAGCATCTCAAGAAATTGGAAGGACATTCTCAAGCCCGCTGGAAACCAAACCAGGACTGGTTTTGACAGGGGCAGAAACCTTGTCAGTCCGAAGTGGACATCCGAACACATGGTTTGGGAAGGAAGGACCACTTACTGGCTGCCTGAATCCGAGCTTTCCGGCTCACCAACAAACCGAAACGGTTCCGTGCCACGCAGCCGTATTCCCCTTCGTCGGAAGTGCCGTCCTCCTTCCGCTTCCGGAAGTGGGAGAAGTAGAGGGAGCCGTTGGCCAGCGTCAAGGGCTCCTCGCCCTCGGCCACCAGCATCCCGTTCTTCCGCCACGTGATGCTAATGGGTTGAATCCCTTCCACTTGGCAATCCAAGACCAGAGGTTGCTCCTGCACCGCAATTTGGTCGCTGGGCTCTACGGTGAATGCCAGTTCGGTGGAGAAGCCAAAATCTGGAATGAAAAAGAGAAGAGAAGAGGTCGTCCTTGGAAGCCCACAGGAGGAAAGAGAAACAACGCAGGGAGCTGCAGTGTTTAAGCTGGGGAAAACTTGCCAAGGAGCTCCTGCTTAGAAGAGGGGAGCTCAAACAAACAATCCAGTAACTTCCTAAGGATCTTAAGTCTTAAACCGTCAGATTCTAAAAAGAAAACATGTTTCTAGCCCTCAGCATTGCCGAGAAAAATAAAATCGCTTTGCAAAATGTCCTCAGCTTATGTCTGGTTGCTTAGCAACCGTTCAAAGTTCTGATAGACCTACCTTGGGGGTACTTATGACCCCAATTTGAAGTTTTGATGTTCATTCCCCCCCCCAGTGTCCCGGGGTCATGTGATCTCCTTTTGACACCTTCTGACCAGCAAAGTCAACGGAGGAGTCAGATTCACTTAACAACCAAGTTACTAACTTAACAATTGCAGAAGTTCACTTAACAACTATGGTAAGAAAGGTTGTAAAGTGGGCCAAAACTCACGTAACAAATGTCTCCCTTAGCAACAGAAATTTTGGGCTCAGTTGTGGTCGTACCTTGAGGATTGGGATGCACCGGACACGACTCGCTCTTGAGCCTCAGGAGCAACATAATGGAAGGATGGGTTTGAGGAACCCCAATGTGGCAACATCTGGTCTGGTTTGTTTGTCTGCACTTGGGGGCACTAGAATTGGCATTTGGGGGATCCTTGCTGCACCTTCTCCTTGCCCCTCTCCAAGGAGGGGACAAGGGTGGGGATTTCTGGGAGGTGACATCCACATATCTTCAAGTTGCCAAGGTTGAGAAGCACTACTCTAGAACCTACATGTGCAACTTAGATTGGTAATAGGTAGATGGTAGAACGATGATGGTGTTGGAGGAAGACTGATCCAGGTTCAAGTCCACCAGAACTACAATTCAACTGGTGACTGGAGTCCGCGACTGTCTCTCAGTCCAACCCAGGGGTAGGCAACCTTGGCTCTTTTATGACTCGTGGACTTCAACTCCCAGAATTCCTGGAGAAAGCCATGCGAAGAAGACTCCTCTGAACTCTTGATGGGAGGGCAGGCCAGAAATTCAACCAGTCAGTCTCACAAACAATTAAGCAGCCAGTCAAAAAGAAGGGTTCTATCAGCCCATCAAGAGAATGCTCTGGGCTCAATTATTTTTGCCTTATCGGATTCCAGATCTTAACAATTCAGATTGTTTGACACTCAAAATTGTAGGAAGAGACAGCATTCCTAGGCAGGCAACCCTGAAGCCCTTTGGCCTTTGACCTCACCCTCGGTGGGGTGGGAAAGTCACTTTTGAAAGGCAGAAGAATGTTTGCATTAGAGGCCAACTCAGACCCGGTAGAATATGCCTGAAACACCAAAAAGAGGCAAGCTGGAATGAGAAACGTGGATTCTTTTCTGTATTTGTTTTTTTTTAAAGCTGAAATTCTCCTCAAAGAACCAAAAGGCAGCTCCAGGTCAAGGAAAACCACCAGAACCACAAAAAAGAAATGAAATTGAGTTGGATCCATTTCCTCTTTTAGCAAATGGAAACAAGTAAATGAAATGATTAATTGAGAATTAATTGCCACTCATTTCCTAATAAGTCACTTATTGGCTGGATATTACTTAAGCCGCTGCCTGGAGGGAAAACATCTCAGATTGGCAAAGATGATACCCTTTCAGATCAAAACGGGGCCCTGCACACATTGCAATGTTGAAAGGATGACATGTCATGCCTACACACATTTACCCAGCTGGCGTAATACCCAGGCTTGCAGCCCTTGGCATTTCTTAAATATTTGGGTGGTTCTTCACCAATCAGTTAGGTACAGGTTTTCTCATCACCAACTGGTCTTTGTTAAGAGAATTGTTGTACAGGTAGTCCTCCAATTACAACCACAACTGAACCCAACATTTCTGTTGCAAAGCAAGACAGTTGTTAAATGAGTTTTTGCCTCATTTTATTACCTTCCTTACAACAGTTGGTGGTTTACAACACCATGTCACAAAAATAAAAATTTGACAGCTATGTGCCTCTTCATTTCAATTTGCCATTAGGGTAAGGGGGCAGGGGAGGTGATGCTTTAGAATGGGTTAGATGAAGAAACGAAACCTCTACAATTCCATTGATGACCATGAGAACCTGAAACTCTTCCAAGGACACTGCAGCAGGTGTGGAGAGGAAGCAGACAGTTCCCATAACAAAGTGAAATTGTTTACATGGACTACTTGAGAGGTTGGAGATTCGGCTGGAAAAATTATTGTTTAATTCTATGAACTGGTGTCTGGGAATCTCAGAGTTAGTTTTGCTTCGACTTTACCATGCCGTGTATTCAATAAACAGTAAGATTTTCGGAAACAGAATGAACCTGGAGTTTTATTTGGATTCTCGAGCTGGATGTTGACACATCAACATTATTTGCCTATTGCTCCCAACAATCTGGCTCCTCATTTTACCAACCTCAGAAGGCGGGAAAGCTGAGCCAACTTCGAGCCCTTCAGGATTGAACTCCAGGCTCTGGACAGAGTTTGCCTGCAATACTGCATTTTAACCACAGAGATACTTAATATTTAAGATACTTAGGAGGAGGGCCTGCAGATTGGAAAGCACTACAGCTCCATTCATAGCCACGAATAAAATGTTAAATTAAATGCTAAACTGGAACATCTGTCAGCCCTTTAAAGTAGGTTAAGTCACGAAACAGGAGTAGCATGGATTCTTTAGAGAGTGTTAACAGAATTTTGAAAGTCTGACAAGAGTTTCTCTTACTTCATCTTTATTCCAAACGAAATCAAAATGAGATGGGAGGAAGACACATAAACCAACCCACCAACCCGGAGGATGGCGGAGAATTTGTTTCAGGATGTAACAAGTAAAGACAAAGCCGCAACTGGGTTTTCACAAAAAAACATCCCTCTTAATAGTTCTCAGATGCTTCAGAGCTAAACCCAAAGCCTTCTCATGTGTCAGCCCTCCAGATACAATAGCTGCAAGGAAGAAAGATGGAAATGGGCATCTCTTTTTGGGGGGATAAATAAATAAATAAATAAATACATACATGCATGCATACATACATACATTGTCTTAAGACTTTTCCCCTCAGCTCTGACAATAAATAAATAAACAATGTCTAAGATTTTCCCCCTCAGCTCTGACAATAAATAAATAAATAAAAGAATATCCTAAGATTTTCCCCCTCAGCTCTGACAATAAATAAATGAATATCCTAAGATTTTCCCCCTCAGCTCTGACAATAAATAAATAAATAAAAGAATATCCTAAGATTTTCCCCCTCAGCTCTGACAATAAATAAATGAATATCCTAAGATTTTCCCCCTCAGCTCTGACAATAAATAAATAAATAAACAATGTCTATGATTTTTTCCCTCAGCTCTGACAATAAATAAACAAACAAATAAAAGAATGCCTAAGCTTTTTCCCCTCAGCTCTGACAATAAATAAATAAACAATGTCTAAGATTTTCCCCTAAGTTGACAATAAACAAATAAATAAAAAAATGCCTAAGATTTTTCCCCTCAGCTCTGACAATAAACAAACAAACAAACAAACAATGTCTAAGACTTTTCCCCCTCAGCTCTGACAATAAATAAATAAATATCCTAAAATTTCCCCCCCAGCTCTGACAATAAACAAACAAACAAACAAACAAATAAATAAATGCCTAAGATTTCCCCCCCTCAGCTCTGACTTTTCTATTTGCAAAGTCACCGAGGGCTCGACAGAAATGGCACAAAGGGAGGTTTTATCGTAGGAAAACTATTCCCTGCTACCGTAAAAAGACCCTAGGATTCCCCTTATCTGACCCATCTACAGCACGATTTGGAATCTCAAGAGAGCTGAATTTGTATTTTTAGGCTTCTTGGGCTCAGCCCCTCTTATCTTGGCACCATCTGGATGAGATACAACCCAGCTCCCCATCCCTGCCAACCCAGGTCAGCCTAAATAGCCAAACTTGATGGCTTCTTAAGAGAATTAGCTGACAGGATGGAGTCGCTCAGGGTCAACATCCGGACTTGGAGACATTGCACTTTTCTACGAAGGCTGGTGGCAGATGTGCAAGTCGTAGATAAATCTTAGCATGCTTTCTGACTTCCAAGGGGTTTAACAAGGGAAGAGGGGAGAAAGATAGTTCTTCTCCAAATTATTCTGCTAACTGAAGAAACCTTCACAAGGGAGTGCAGGTGGTCCTCAGCTTATGACCACAACTGAGCCCAAAACTTCTGTTGCTAAGCGAGACAATTTTCAGTGAGTTTCGCCCCAGTTTATTGTTGTTCAGTGAATCACTGCAGTTGTTAAGTTAGTAACCCGGTTGTTAAGCGAATCTGGCTTCCCCATTGACTTTGCTCGTCAGAAGCTTGCAAAAGGGGATTGCATGATCTTGGGACATGGCAACCGTCATAAATATGAGTCGGTCGCCAAGCGCCTGAATTTTGATCACGTGACCCTTCTGCCTGGCCAAGTCAATGGGGAAAGCCAGATTCACTTAAAAACTGGGTTACTAACTTAACAATTGCAGTGATTCACTTAACAACTGTGGCAATAGGGCAAAACTCCCTTAAGAAATTTCTCATAAGCAACAGAAATTTTTGCACTCAATTGTGTTGGTAAGTCGCGGAATATCTGTAATAGATATCAGGGGTAGGCAACTTCGGGTCTTTTATGACTCATGGACTTCAACTCCCAGAATTCCTGAGATAGATAGATAGATAGATAGATAGATAGATAGATAGATAGATAGATGGATGGATGGATGGATGGATGGATGGATGGATGGATGGATGGATGGATGGATGGATGGATGGATGGATGGATGGATGATAGATAGATAGATAGATAGATAGATAGATAGATAGATAGATAGATAGATAGATAGATAAATGGATGGATAGATAGATAGATAGATAGATAGATAGATAGATAGATAGATAGATAGATAGATAGATAGATAGATAGATAGATAGATAGATAGATAGATAGACGGACGGACGGACGGACGGACGGACGGACGGACGGACGGACAGACGGACGGACGGACGGACAGATAGATAAATGGATGGATAGATAGATAGATAGATGGATAGATNGATAGATAGATAGATAGATAGATAGATAGATAGATAGATAGATAGATAGATAGATAGATAGATAGATAGATAGATAGATGAGAAAGAGAGAGATCTGAAGGACACTAGGTTGGAGAAGCTCACTGTAGGGACAGTGGGTCCTGGGTGGGCTGGAGAAATCTGCAAGGGCTGCATATGAATGTGTAAATAACTGGTCAAAATTCCCGGAGAACTGGCTGAACTCTTGACCCATTCTCATCGGCATTCATTCAAGAGCGGGTTGCACCCTAGTAAACCAATCTCCTCTTTGCTCCACTGTTTAGATTAGAAATGAGAGCGGATCCAATCTTGGCCCTTTTAAACTCTGCCCAGAAGGCCAGCTTGAATTTCATACATCATGTCAACATATTTCTTTTTTTAAAAAATTGGTGAAACGATACCCAGCCTGTACTTTAAGCAACAGAAAGAAGAACAGAGCAGGGTAAAATGGCTTATTACAGCAGTTTAAAGGAAAGCAATCCCTTTCAACGTCAACAACAAAACTCAGCCTATATAGACAGAGGAATTAATGAAAGCGAAAACCTTTGAATAATTTAAAAAGGGAGGCCCTACTTAAATATAAATGACACCATTTAATTCTGGAGCTGGAAGTACATTGGGGGGGGGGAAGTGGGGGGGGGAAGCTCTTGCCTGAAACCCAATGCTGGAAGAACAGATAAAATCCAACCCCAAAATAAGTATTTTTAAAGTCTTGTCCTTAAAAAAAATGTATACAGGTAGCACTCAACATACAACCATTCATTTAGTGATGGTTCAAAGCTACAACGGCGCTGAAAAAAGTGGCTTATGACCGTTTTTCACATTTACGGACGTTGCAGAATCCCTATGGTCACGTGATCAGAATTCAGACGCTGGGCAACTGACTCATATAGATGACGGTTGCAGTATCCCGGGGTCATGTGATCCCCTTTTGAGACCTTATGACAAGCAAAGTCGATGGGCAAGCCAGATTCACTTAACAACTATGGCAAAATCAGTCGTAAAAGGGGACCAAACTCACTTAATAACCGTCACCCTTAGTAACAGAAATTTTGGGCTCAATTGTGGTCGTAAGTCAAGAACTCCCTATGTGTAAGGTTTGCAGAGAAAACCTATCAGAGATTGAGACAGAAATTTGCAATATGAGTACATTTGGGGCAGAAATGGGTGACGAGAGACCCTATGAAACTCTTCCTTGGAGCACTGCATCCTCCCAGTTGCCCCTCTTAATTTCAACCCCCTCCTCAACTTATGACAATTTGTGACAGCATGAAGGACATAAAATTACACTAGCAACCTATAACCGGTGTGGCCCATTCAAAATTTGCAAATTTGTCACGACAAAAGCTTTTGCAAATCTCAGGCCAAGGTTTGGGATTTTTATTTGCCTACGGTGATTTTTGCCCCTTTGAGACGTTGGCTGCTAAATGAGTACAGCTGGCATCCCTCGAAAACATTAGTCTAAGTCCCCAAATCCTAAAATAGCTTCCGCACAATTTGAAAAACTATTCCCCAGCACTTTATAAACAGTACCCTCCTAACACAAGAACCTTCAAGAATTCTAACCACATCAATATTCATCATGCTGCTGCACTCATTTTTGGTCAGTGTTCCAGCCTATGGACCTTTCTGCACCCCAATTGTTAAATGGCTATCCTTGGCCATCAAACATTTGCTCCCCTAAACCCAAAGATGCTTTTTTTCCAAAAGGCAACTGGATTTCGTTTTTCCTTGATGTTTCACTTCTCATCCAAGAAGCTTCTTCAGTTCTGACTGAATGGTGGAGAATGGAAGGATTTATATTCTTTGCAGTCATCTGGCTGTTAGTACTCTTTCTGAGAGTTGTTGAGGCCACTTGGAAATTTATCTGTGCCCTCAGGGTCACCTGAATAGTGCACATTGGTGTGGAACCTTCCTGGAACTGCTGAAAGGACTGTGTTGTAAACAGGAGTTGGATGAGAAGTGAAATGTCTTCAAGGAAAAAACAAGAAAGTCCAGTTGCCTTTTGAAAAAAAAAAAGCATTTTTGGGACAACCATGACCTGGATGACTGAGAATCTCCATAGACATTTGCTTCCCTAATTTAGTATCTTCAATAATCAACCAATCCAAAGGAAAGAATGCAGCCAGGGAATTTTTCTCGTCAGCACTTGGAAAACCAGTCTCCCATCTGAGGGAGATGGGCTGTTAAGAAGTACGAAATACAAACAAACAAACAAATAAAAGCAGATGTATCAGTGCCAAAGAATTCTTTATGTGACTCTGAACTAGCCCATCAAAATGTAAGCAGAGTTACCCAAACAAATGCTCCAAACTTGCAAAGTAAATAATGACTCTCTCCAGGGCTTGGTGCCAAAATGAGGTCACAAGTTGCTAACTTAGAAAGTGAAGTATATTAAAGGGCCAAAAATGAGTGCCTTAAAACTTGCTCAGCTGTAAGGATCCCCAATTCACCCCTTAAAAATCCCAGATCTGCAAAAGAAATTGTTTTCCCAGGTTTGGTGGCAGAGGGGGTTAAGGCACAATGTGGCCAGAAAGCTTCAAAAATGTAAATTGATGG
>NW_015387120.1:266622-284637 GCF_001527695.2 Protobothrops mucrosquamatus
GGTCACAAGTTGCTAACTTAGAAAGTGAAGTATATTAAAGGGCCAAAAATGAGTGCCTTAAAACTTGCTCAGCTGTAAGGATCCCCAATTCACCCCTTAAAAATCCCAGATCTGCAAAAGAAATTGTTTTCCCAGGTTTGGTGGCAGAGGGGGTTAAGGCACAATGTGGCCAGAAAGCTTCAAAAATGTAAATTGATGGGTCAACTTATGTGCCACTCATACAGAATAACAGAGTTGGAAGGGACCTTGGAGATCTTCTAGTCCAACTCCTTGTTCAAGCAGGAGACTTCTATACAATTTCGACAAATGACTATCCAATCTTTTCTTAAAAACCTACAATGTTGGAGCACCCACAACTTCTGGAGGCAAGTCATTCCACTGATTAATTGTTCAGTCAGGAAATTTCTCCTTAGTTCTAGGTTGGATTTCCCTTTGATAAATTTTGTTGCTTCTCATCCTGGCCTCAGGTGCTTTGGAGAAATGATGTTCCCCTCTTCCTTGTAAAGTCCATTGGATTAGATTTCTTTTTCCTCATAAGATGTAGTCTCTCTGCCAATATTCCTCCCAAATTCTGTATCAGTCAACCATAAACACAGTCTGTGCACTCCACCATCCCATTTTCAACAGAAGTCACCTAGAGGCCTCCCCCAAAAAAAATCTGCCTAGCAGGGATGGGAGGGGGGGAATGGCCCTCCCTCTCTTGGCCATTACAACCAATAGCCAGCTCACTACACCACCCGTCCTTTTATTCTGGATTAATTAATTCACCATTACCCACGGGATAGCCAAGGTGCCATTAATCACTCTTTTTCTTACCCAAAGCATGAATTGGAAAATCTAATTCATCAGCCTTTGGGGGAGAGCTGATTCCACCCCTTTTCCAAAAGAAATTAGTTCTATTGCCGACCCATTTGAGATTTGCCCCATTGGATCCGTTTCCTTGATTTGTTTTAAAAGGCAAGAACGTGAATCAGGTCTCCTGGATTTATAGGAATGTCCAGATTTTTTTTCTTATTGTACTCCAGAACAAACTTCAAGTGAGGAGAGGGGGAAGAGAGAGGAGAGGAGAGGAGAGGAGAGGAGAGGAGAGGAGAGGAGAGGAGAAGAGAAGAGAAGAGAAGAGAAGAGAAGAGAAGAGAAAAGACACCCAGCCTGTTCACTGAGCTCAGAAGAAATCCCACAATTTTGCTGAATTCAGAATCCACACAGCCTGTCACAAACAAGAAAATGGGGGACTCAATCATGCTGTTGGGGGGCCCCCATCTTGACTTTTTCGACCACACCCTGCAGGCATCCCTGGCTGAAATTTAAAAAATGAGGACTCATAAAGGCGTTCCCAGTTACAACTGCAAAGTTGTGGTTTGGTTTCAATACATTGAAGCAGTAGGAAGAACTCTTATCATGCTCAGAGCTACTGGAGGTCCCAAGAAGGGAAGGGGATGGGAGAACATCTATGGAGATTCTCAGTCATCCAGGTCAGGGTTGTTCCAAAGGTGCTTTTTCAAAAGGCAGCTGGATTTTCCTAGTTTTTGTTTTCTTTCAAAATGTTTCGCTTCTCATCCAAGAATCTTCTTCAGTTCATTCAACAAGCTTCTTGGATGAGAAGCGAAACCTTTTCAAAGGAAAAAAAAACAAAACCAAGAAAGTTCAGTTGCCTTTCGGAAAAAGCAGCTTTGGGACAAGAGGATGGGAGGGATTAGCCAAATCAAAGGCAATGCCACTATTACAGGCCGGTTTATAATCTGGTTTATAATCCGAGGAGAAGCAGCAGCCCAGAGCCACTGAGAAGCTCAACGCATCTTCCTTGTCCACGGACAGGATATCTCTGCCAGGGCCAAGCTGCTCCTGGGGCCTCTGCTTGCCAACTGCCTCACCGGATTAAGCTGGGCACTGCCCAATTCCGACTTGCCCGACAAGGCACCCCAGGACTCCTTGCCATGTTTCACTGCAACCCGGACAGCTGCGTTCACACGACAGGTGAATTTCCCTTCCAGTTAAGCCTGGCTGCTTTTGCAGCTTAGCCTAAGCTGCAGAGCCATGCCATCCCGCGAGGTTAATTTCACGCTTTTCCGCCTCGTGCCAAGCGAGGCAATGGGCTATTTGGGTAACTGGGTTAAGCGGATTGTGCGAACTCGTCCGGGAGAAAGAAGCAGAAGCGGCCGCAGGCGAGGAAAGAGCAGAGCCTCGAAGCGGCCGCCTCCGACGCGCTCCCAGGCTCCCGGCAGCGCCCAGGCGGAGCGCGGACGCGGTTTATTTACTGCTCCTTGGCACTTTTCCCTCCTTGGAAGAGGCCTTGTTGACAGAACCATGTGCTTTCCAGAGAGGGGAGGGGAGGGGAGGGGGATCCCAAACCCAGCAGCCACCAGCGAGGAGCGGGAAAGGCGCGGGGGAAGGCAGGACACCGGTCGGGTAGGGTGCGGAGCGCGTGCCCCAATCTGGTGGGAAGGGAAGGGAAGGGAAGGGAAGGGAAGGGAAGGGAGGAAGGCGAGAGGGAGATGGGAAAGGAGGAAGGAAGGAAGGGTGTGGAAGGAAGGAAGGAAGGAAGGATGTGGAAGGAAGGAAGGAGAGATCAAGAGAGAGGAAGGAAGGAAGGAAGGAAGGAAGGAAGGAAGGAAGGAAGGAAGGAAGGGTGTGGAAAGAGAGCAAGAGGAAGGAAGGGCGACGGGTGCCCCAATCTGGTGGGAAGGGAAGGAAGGAAGGAAGGAAGGGTGTGGAAAGAGAGCAAGAGGAAGGAANTGGCTGGATTGGGTCACTGAAGCAGGAGGCCTGAGCTTAAATGGACGCCAGAAGATGGTAGAGGACAGGAAGGCCTGGAGGAACGATGGGTCGGACATGACTTTGCAACTAACAACAACAAAAAAAAGTATCTTCCTTCCCAGGAAGATCTGTGGAGACTGCAAGAAAGATAAATCCTGCCATTCAGTCAGAATTGAAGAAGCTTATGGGATGAGAAGCGGAACGTCTTCAAGGAAAAACAAAGTCCGGTTGCCTTGTGAAAAAGCACCTTTGGGCTTCCCAGGGTGCAGGGCTTCCCAGATGGGGGCACCCCTCTTTGCAGATGTTTCGCTGGGGATCCCACAATAAAACCAAAACTTTTCTGACAGTATCTTTACTTGGTTGGTTTCAAACAAAAAGGGACTGGAAAGAAAATAAACCAAGGGGGGAAACAATCAGCAGAACAGAAGGCCACTTGGGAAGGTCCCTATCCAGTGGGAACTTAAAGAGTCACGCAGAAGGATCCACAGCATATTATAAGTAAAAAAAAAACACCTTCAAGCAGCATTATTTCATTATGTGCACCAATAGCGTTCAGCAAAAATCATTGGAGGTTTTCAAGAAGAGACTGGATAGCCATTTATCCAAAATGGTATACAGTCTCCTGCTTGATCAGAGGGTTGGACTAGAAGACCTCCAAGGTCCCTTCCAATCCTGTGATTTTATGTTCTACAAAGGATTTTCCCTTGCACAAGCTTACCCTTAATGCCATTTGGTGGTTCAGCCTATGTGCCTGATCTATATAAGAGAGTTTCCAGATACTGTACAGGCGCATTTCTTTCAATCGGAATATTTGTAAGTATTCATACTTAAAAACGATGCATTTATGGGTTATTCTCTTCGGTCATCTAGTTTCAGTCTCAGTTCTAATTATAAAGGAGCCAAAGTCTTAAGGAGAGGACATACAATACCGTTTCGGACAAGGGATTACCAAACATTGAAACCAGATTCCTTCCCTTGATGGAGATAGCCAAGCAAAACAGTTCGCTCCACAGAACGGCTACTGAATTCCACTCCCCTGTCACTAACAGATTAGACCCAAGCTGGTAATAACCATTCCAACTGCATTAGAGGCACTTTGATGGGTAATTAGTCGAAAAACCAGAGGAGAGGGAATGAAATGCAGAAAATGAAACAATTGCTACTTTTAGAGGGGAAAAGTATTACTCGTGCAGGAGGCTACAATTACATTCCACCAAAATAAGATAGGCCACTCTTGAGTACTTTGTCAATATTAGCAATGGGTTTACTGGAGCTGATGTAGAAGAGTAGGCAGAGCTGGGAGGTGTAGTTAAATGAGTCATCAGTCTAGAACAGGCATGTCAAACTCGCGACATCATGCGACGTATCTGGATTTTCCCCCCATTGCCGGCAATGGGGTGGGCGCGGTTTCGGCGTTTGACATGCCTGGTCTAGAATCATTATGTTCCCACAAACGGTCTAATCCAATCCCTCTTGAATTCCATTGACACTTATCTGGTGACAATTTAGTGTTGAAATTTAGTTGAATAGATTCTTGGGTATAGGCTTGAGCAATAAATGCTCTGAACTGCAACTTAACCTATGGTCCTGATTGTTTGAGCCTGACAGATGAACAGGAACACCCAGTTGTGAGTTCTGGCATCACACAAGCTGTTTTTTTGCTAATAGTGGATAATTAAATAAGTCACAACTAGCTAAATTGTAAGCCAGAACCATGATTTCCAACTCACAATAGACAGGTCTGTATCACATGCTAACCCAAATCAAATAAACCACCATTATGGTTCACCATAATGTAGGAAGCTACTCACCAGCTGTACTCACCACTCCATAAAACAGCTAGGGTCTCCCAGACCAAGATGGCACATTTTTGCAATTTACAAAAAGATTACCTGGGAACTATGTTATCTGTACAGGTAAATGTTAGCCAAGCCTGAATGGATTCT
This sequence comes from Protobothrops mucrosquamatus, assembly GCF_001527695.2. Taxonomy (NCBI): domain Eukaryota; kingdom Metazoa; phylum Chordata; class Lepidosauria; order Squamata; family Viperidae; genus Protobothrops; species Protobothrops mucrosquamatus. Next base: position 271,326 of record NW_015387120.1, read on the forward strand.
ACCCGGTTTCCTTAAAAAAATAAAATAAAATCCAAAGTTGATTTGGGGGAAAAAGCTTGATGGAATTTAGTCGATTTTAATGGTCCTTGTTCCTACAAGGATGCTTTGACAGGATCACTTGGTCTGACAAGACAGAAGACCTTGAAATAAAATGGATTCTGAGAGCTTATCGGAAGAGATCAGGGTTTTTTCTATGTGGGATGAGAAGGTGAAGGGGGGACCTTAAGCATCTGGCCTTGTGGATCTCAAAAAAGGACTTTGTAGCTCTATCAACCAGAATATTTGTGGTCCACAAAGCATGATCTAATGCAGGACTTCCCAAACTTGACAACTTTATGAGATGTGGATCTCAACTCTCAGAATTCTGCAGCCAGCAAGTTAAAGCTTGCTGCAGCCATGTCTTAAAGTTGCCAAGTTTGGGAACCCCTAATCTAAAGACTTAACAACTGTGTAAACACAGCACACCTATCCAAAACAAGTCACCCCTACTGGCTTATTGACTTGGGTGAACTATACCAAGGGAGTTCACACATGGAGATAATTCATGTTTTGTGCAAGCAGTCATTACACTAAGCTTGGAAGCATGGCTTAGAGACAATAGGCAGTTGCTTAGCATGAGTTGTACATTTCATCAATTTTTTAAAGGCGTAACTTAATAACAGAGGCATTAGCCGGGTTAAATTTGTTTGTGGTTTATGATCATTTGTGGCATGGTATAATTCCAGGCACTGCAGTATGAATTAGAAATTAAACTGTGGCTGAAAAGATCATAACAACGCAAACCCAACCAATTATCTCAGTGAAATGATTTTTGACTCTGTTTTTTCTTTTCTCCTGTTTCTTAAGATCATCTTTTAACATGTGGGTATTTATATATTTAATAGGAAGAATGGGAAGATAATGGATGTTACACAATTAAGGGGCTTGATTATTGATAGAAATAGGTCACAGCTGAATTAATGTTGCAAAATGATTAGTACATTTTCTTTCCTTGCAGAATGATCTACTGTATGTGTTTTTACTTGCTTTCAAACCATTTGTTAAATAATTGCTAGTATGTTAACTAGATCCTGTCCATTTTGATTAGAACAATGTTTGAAGGCTAATACTGTACATATCACCTTTAATTAAATTTAAGAGAATCCCTTGTAATATTATGTCTGTCTGCCTGCCACGGACGGACGGACGGACGGACGGACGGAATCTATCTATCTATCTATCTATCTATCTATCTATCTATCTATCTATCTATCTATCTATCTATCTATCTATCTATCTATCTATCTATCTATCATCTATCTATCTATCTATCTATCTATCTATCTATCTATCTATCTATCTATCTATCTATCTATCTATCTATCTATCTATCATCTATCTATCTATATCTATTGTCTTTTTCCATCTATCAATTATCTATCATCTGTATTTCTATCATGTTTATCATCTCTTATCTATCATCTCTTTTGATGTTACGGTGAAGCCCTATAAAACTTTCACAGAATGAACTGAGATTTGAACTCAAGGAATCTCATTGGAACGGATTATAGCACAACACGCTTTTAAAATCTGCTTCAGCAGTTTCATGAACTGGCATTAAAGATCACATGGGGGCATCAAACTATGAAATACCCTGTATAAATTGGAGCTTTTCTAAATGTCGTTGTCAGAGTTGTAAGCAAACACTCGTGTGTGTCAAAACCTAACTCATTCTTTTCAGGCCATTTCTGATATTGTTTAGCGACATTTATCACAATCTGTGTCAATGAATTCTACAGGCGTTTAAAGCAGGAGACAAAAAGAAAGAAGAAAGTGTGACCAAAGAGCAAAATCTACTGCTTTATTTTCATTTTTTAAAAAAAACCAAAAAAACAAAACAAAACACCAGCATGAGGTAGTTGTGTTAAGGGGAAGGGGGAAGACACAGTAGAGAAGAGGTGTAAAGAGGCTACGCTAGAACACACACACTTATTATTTTTTTCCTCTCTTTTATACAAAATTAAATAATATAAAGATGCTCTGAAGAAATTAAAAAATACATTGTCATACGTTAAAAAAGGAGGGAAGAGACAGGTCCAATACCTAAAATATTAGGTACAAGAATTCAGAGGCCTACGTTGGCAGAAACGTCTCCCGCAAATCGAATGCGAAGAAAGGGAATCCTCCGTAGATCCCAGTCACTTCAATGGGGCTGGTGTGGGGAAAGTCCCCAATAGCCCCTTAACCTAAATGCACAGATTGGTGAGGCAGCCCAGGGGGCTGAAGAAACGTCTCAAGTTTTCAGTAACAAGCTGTTAGAAGCACTTGCAGAGTGTGTAATAAGAAACTGCAGCGCCTACTTTACAAAAGAGTCATGTTACGCCATGGAAGCAAGATCTGTGACAGAGAGGGCTTTCTGCTCCAAACCCCAAAGACATGAGGGGAAAAGCCAACACCATTTATTTATTTTATTTTTTTAAAAAAAATGCTGCATTCCGAGAAAGGAACCTCCGTGGTTGAGAAAATGGGTTGCATCAGAATGGAAAACCATGGTTTCAATCCCTCCATAGCCTCCACCATCCTACCAGAACCGATGAAGTTTCTTGGATGAAGGCGAAACATTTCCTTCTTCTTCTTCCTCAAAGAAAAAACAGTTGAGCTGCCTTTTAGAAAAGCACCTTTGAGAAAACTATGACCTGGATGACTGAGAATCTCCACCAACTTGGCCGAGTCATCTGTCTAGTTCTTCAAAAGAGTCCACAGAAAGAGGGCTAATCTTCAACAGCCCTCAGTCTGAAAGGGTCCAATCCACTTCGGACCACAATGATAAGGCTAGGTTTGCAAGATCCACCAAAGCTTGCTCCACCACGGTGTATGGAAGAATCCACAAGTGGTTGGCTTTGGGAAAAGAGGCTGGTTATAAACCATGATTTACAAACCAAGTGGTTGGCTGAACATACGTGGCTAATTTTCATTCAGGTAGTTTGATTCTGGCTTAGTGTATGGTGTGCTCCAGGCCTGTCTCAAAGCCTAAGCAGGCTAATTGTTTCAGTGTCCTGCAGACCGAAGCCACAATAACAAGGAACTCCCATGAGGGTCAAATCTTCTTAACCAGGTGATGGAGGAAAACCTGTGGTTCTTGCATCGCACGCAGCCATGTTTCTTTAACCATGGATAATAAAATCAACCAAATGAGTAGGTTCACACTACTCATAAAGATTACAACGTCCACATTTTCCGGCAGCCACTCCAAGATTGCTCTAAGACAGACATGTCAAACTCGTGACGTCACGTGACGTCACACGACGTATCGGAGCTTTTTTGCCATTGCTGGCAATGGGGTGGGCGCGGCTCCGGTATGATGAAACTGGCCCGTGGGCCGGCAGTTTGACACCCCTGCTCTAAGACCTTGGTAATCTCCCCAGCTGAGGACTCTCTGCTAATCTCTGGGGAATGGATTTACACAATGGGTCATACATTATTGCAACAAGAAAAGTATCAGTAGTGGGGTCTTCAAGTCTAAGACAAGTAGGGACAGTCCACTGCATTGTTCCTGAATCTAAATCATGCATCATTTTTTAAAAACTTCACCACTGAAAGAGGGTCCATACAAGATGATCCACCTTTAGAATTGGGGGGGAATGTAAATTATGTTCCACATCATGCTTATTTCAAGAGAATGCCATTGGACTGAAGGTTTTTCACTGCAGCACCAACACTACTTTTCATAACTTAGCAGCTCTGATTAGAGGGGAACGCTGGCCAAAAAATGGAACCAAATCATAAAGAAAGCCTTCAGTTCTTTTCTTGTTGGAGCTAAGGTACAAACACAGTGGTTGCATGACACGTTTCCTAGTCACAGTCCATCTCTTAGGCATCTCTGGGAGACTAACGCACATCTGATGCAAAATACACCTGCAGGTTGTCCTGATGTGATTTACACTAGCCACACTTTGCATCAAACCCACAATGCCAGAACATACTAGCCGGAAGCTGACAAGATTGATGTATTTACTGAGTGTTCAGCTAAACCTCTAACCATCTCGAAGCTAATAGGAAAGAAAATCACAGCCAGGCAATTGAGAATATCCCTCTGATTCAGTGCCTGAGTTCACACAACATGCTAAGCCAAGTTATTCTTTATCAGAGTTTGCTAACTAAACTAGCTAGGTTGGCAAGCCACATTCAGCGATAACCTATGGATTATACACCGTAAGGGTGGGGTGGGGGGTCACTCAACATGCTTAAGCTACAAATGAACAAACCCTACTTTGCCTTGGTGCATTGTGTGGAAACAGTCTTCGCCTAGAGACTGGCAGTGATTTTGAAGGGAGTTAAAAGTGACTTGATGGTTTTAGTCAAACAAAACTGATAAGGTTTTTGAGACCTGGGAAAGAAAATATTTTCACAATTATCCTAATCAAAAGATCCTTGCAAAAATACAAATGTACTGTATATTAGCCTAATGCAAATTTATTTTTTTCACAGTTCACGATGGACTGTGTTGTGTTTGGAGACTGATGTGTCTTTTTAGGAAAACAGTGTTGGCAAAAAATTGCCTTTGGCTTTAGTGCTACATCAGCACCTACAAAAGCAGAACAAGGGATTCTATGGAATCTTCTGAGGCCATCTGACTTATTGCTCTCCATCTCTGCTTCATTTCACCCTTTGGAGGTGTAGAAGAATGGCGCCTAAGATCTGATCCACCATTCAGAAGAGCAGATCAGCTCCAGGACCAACCTCATGATGTCTCACGAAACAATCTTCCTCTCAAAGCAACTGGTTATGTGACAGCTGCAGTCTGGTAGTAAAATGGTGTATGTAGCCAGTGGGCTAGAAAGAGGCCTATGGGCCTTACGCTGCCTACTCCTGGATCTTGTGAAACACAACATTAACTCATGATTGGTATGAAGTTCACCGATTCTCCGTAGCGGTTGCAGAGTGGCTTGGGAAGAAAGGAGAGAGAGAGAGCAGAACACAATACTCAGTGGGAGGAAGGTCCTCCTTATAAAATCTTAGGGAGCTAATACCCTTCCCTTCCAAACCGCGAGTTATGAGACTATTTAGTGCCATGAAGGCCTAAGTCTTAATAGCTATTACGTTTCTCCTAGCTCTGCCATGGCTGAGAATTTAATCAAAGCTCTCATCAAAGGTGGTGGACACATGCTGCATTTTCAAACCCCAAAGGCGAGTCAGTTATACTAGCGAGGCCACCATGCAGAAGGCCTTGTGGTTGGGCCGTGGGAAGAGCATCACACAAGATGGGCTGTGTGTCCACTTCCCCTTTGTGAGATGATTCAGAGTCCCCACTCCCTCCAGGCTGGGGGAGCCCTCCATCTGTTCCATGTGATTTGGAAGCTCTTTGGCGAGCCTCTTTCTTGATCTTTAGCAACGTATCCGCTGCTTCAGGCTCACTCTGGTCATCTCGGTCCCGGGATATAACACTGAGATCCTGCTGAGAGGAGGTATAAGAAACCTGTTCAGGTAGGTCTTCCATGGGGAATGGTTCTGGCTCACCATCCTCACAGGGAGTCCGTTCCAGGTCCAGCATGTGGAGTTGGGAACCACAATCTCGGTTGGAGGCTAAGAAATCCGAATGGACAATGACCTCAGCTTCCAGTTGATTGAGGCTACTGGGCGGGTGCTCCTTTTTTGCTTCATTCTTAGAAGTAAAAAAACAACAACAAGGATTCTTAGAAATGTACAGATGGACGTGGCCACTGAGACCAACAAACCCAACTCCCTGTTAGAGCAAAAAACCCGATTTAATAATGATAACCTTTATTGTCATTTTTTTTCCCTGTGGGCACAGCGGCACACATTGAAAATGAAATTTAGTTGCTTGCTCTCAAGTGTACACAAACATAACACTCATTTAAAAACATACTATAGACAACATATGTATAGACCGACACCCTTACATATAAGTAACATATAAATATTAATCACTGTCCATCTTGAATGCCTAACAGAAGGAGGAAGCTTGAGAGTTCATAAAGTTAATACTGTATGGAACAAAGCTGTGACTGAATCTGGATGTTTTGCTTTGGATACCATGGAGCCCCCTCCTCCCAGAAGGTAACAAGGAAAACAGGTCGTGAAGAGGATGTGTAGTGTCCCAGACAATGTTGCGGACCCTGCTCAAGCAACGCCTGGATGGAAGGGAGTGAACTGCTAATAATCTTTTCTGCTGTTCTCACCACTCTCTGCATTGTCTTCCTATCTGAAGCATCACTGCTTCAGACAGGAGTGAGCAAGAACATGTTTCAAAGTGGGCCTACCCAGGAAGCATAAGGTAGACACAGGAGAAAGATGCTAGTGCACCTTAACCTGACATTTTTTATACTTGCTTGGACTAGAACATCCGTAATTCTTAGCCAGGTGAGCTGTGACTAGTCTACCTTCAGAATCCCGCTATTTAGCATACCGGGAAACCATCAGGAGGCTGGGAGTTTATTTTGCTATATTATTTTGACGGGCCGTACACAAAATTCAGAGCAGAAACAACCAAATGATGCACAGCTCCTGCAAAGAGTGCAATGCTCTGCTCAAAGCACGATCAATCACACAACCAGTATTATAAGTGAAGCTGAGCGCCTTAAGACAACTTCACGCTCTCCATAGGTAATGTTAGTCTTTTAACTAAGTGGTGGGTCTCCTTCCCCTTACGGACAAAAAAAAAAGTCTTCCTGCTGGGAATACACACCGTGACAACCTCGTAAACCAGAGCTTGCAACAAGAGCTTCTGTCCACCATTGGAGACCATCTTCAGTGATCCATTCAAAGCCATGGTGGGCTCTTTTGGAATTGAGACTCCGTAGCCAGCGATGCCGCTTGTCCAGCTGTTCAGAGGTTTCCCCCACGGAGGCTGCAGAATCAAAAGAAAAAGCACATTATTTCTAATCCCATACTTGTATTTATCTGCTTAAGGCTATTTTATTTGCCCTTCCTTCTTATTTTAATTTTACAGTGCTTTACAAGAGTTCTCAGCATAATATATAACAACACGATCACAGCTTCATTATAAAGATCCCAAGACAACAGATAATAATAATAATAATAATAATAATAATAATAATAATAATAATAATAATAGTAGTAAAGTTGGAAGGGACCTTGAAGGTCATCTAGTCCAACCCCCTGCTCAGGCAGGAAACCCTATACCAGTGGTTCTCAACCTTTTTAATGCCGTGACCCCAACCGGTCGTAAGTCGAGGACTAAACCGGTCGTAAGCCGAGGACTAAACCGGTCGTAAGTCAAGGACTAAACCGGTCGTAAGTCGAGGACTAAACCGGTTGTAAGTCGAGGACTTTCCCTGCCCGGGAGCGCCGCGCATGCGTGGTTCCGCCCCCTGCGCCGGCCGAGGCGTAGCTGGCAAGCGGCAGAGACGGAGCAGGCCGACCACCAGCTAGCCCAGCCCAAGGGAGGTAAGGCACCCACCGGAAAAGGGGAAAAAAATGGCGGACAAAAAAAATGGCGGACAGCCTTGCTTGGCGACCCCCATGAAATGGTCGATCGACCCCAAATGGGGTCCCGACCCACAGGTTGAGAACCACTGCCCTATACCATTTCGGACAAATGGCTGTCCAGTCTCTTCTTAAAAACTTCCAGGGTTGGAGCCTTCACCGCTTCTGGAGGCAGGTTGTTCCACTGGTTAATTGTTCCAACTGTCAGGAAGTTTCTCCTTAGTTCTAGGTTGCTTCTCTCCTTGATGAGTTTCCACCCGTTGCTTCTTGTCCTGCCTTCAGGCGCCTTGGAAAATAGATCTGGATGAAGAAAAAGGCTTTGGCTAGAAAAAACTCAACTTGGTATAAAATCGATGGTTCCTGACTGCTGGTCATGTTCTGCTTCATTTCGTAACTCAAAAACTTCTTCAAGGATAATGGATAGTAATGCAACTGAAAAATTGGAGGCAGAAGGGTACTGTAACCAGATTGTCACTGTTCAAAAATTACAGATAAATATATACATGTATGAGAAGTCTTCATATAGGCGGTAGTTTGTCTGGTTTTACTTTCTGTTCCTTTTCCCTTTTTCTGTTCTGCTAAGTTAAAAAAATAAAAGCCATTTTTTTAAAAAAAAGAAAAGAAATGCAGCCACTGAGCAGATGGTGTGTATGTGCTTGCAAACAACTTTCAAGATGGAAAAGTCTCTTGCTTGTCCCCGCAAAGTGCAAAAAGCAGGACAGACATAAACACAAAGACACACACACACACCAGCGCACAAACATGTCTTAGCGGGTCAACTTTCAACTTTCAGCAGTCTATTTGCTTCCCTCTGGTGGCTACGCAGATGCAGGCAGGACCTACTGCTTTTAGAGTCGGTGTGTGCATTTGTGCTTTTAGTGCATTTGTAAATGCTGGACTTGGAAGTTATCAGCAAACCTTTTAAATGGGAAAAGGAGTGGGGAGGAGGGTAAGAAAGTGGGGGGCAGGGCCAGTTGAAGGCAATACAGGTAGGCCTTGACTTACAACCATTCATTTGAGCAACCATCTGAAGTTATAATAGGTAAAAGTACTGTAAAGCAGGGGTTCTCAACCCCCGGTCCGTGGACCAGTACCGGGCTGCAGCATGCCAGCAACCGGGCCGTGCAAAAAAGCGAAGCCCCATCTGTGGGATGCAGGCAACACGCAAAACCACGCTCCCTCCAGTCCGCAGAAAAATATTTCTCCATGGAAACAGTCCCTGGTCCCCCAAAGGTTGGGGGCCACTGCTGTAAAAGTTTTGCTGTCCAGTCATGTCTGTCTCTAGGGAGCAGTGCTCATTTCCTTTTCTTAGCAGAGGGACCCAGCGTTATTTGAAGACATTTCCATGGTGGAAGGTCATTAAAGAGATCCAACGTGAAACGAAGGAGAAACTTCCTGACAGTGAGAAGAGTTACTCAACAGAATGGCTTGCCTCCTGGAGTTGTGGGTGCTCCATTACTGGAGGTCTTCAAGAAAAGATTAGACAATCATTTGTCTGGGATGGTATAAGGTGTCCTGCCTTAAGCAGGGGGTTGGATGAGAAGACCTCCCAGGTCCCTCCCAGTCCTATGATTCTGTGTTCCATGTTAAGCATCCACCAATTAGTTTCCCTAGCTTCCAATCTGACTGCTTCTTCTCCTGAGGTGATGACTTTGGTGTCAGCTGAGGATCTAGAAGTGGGTGAGGGATGCAAATGGGAAATCCCACCGGCTCCTCTCCCATTTGTTTTAGTCAATCCCATAATTACCTTAAGCATTCTCCACAGGGTACAAAGGTAAACATAAACAGATGAGGTAAATTAGGCCAATTAAACATTCCCTCATGAAATGAAATGCTCCCGACAAACTCTAGGAAGAACTAAGCTGGGAGGAAAGGAAGCCTCCTGGAAGAGAAGCAGCTTGGCCAGAGAAAGTCAAAGAAGAATCAGAGAACTCACCAGAGCTGGGGTGGCGATGGGGGGGATAAAAAATCTACAGTATCTACTTCTCCAGAAGAAGAATGGGTTCCCATAGAACACGATGAAAGGATCCCGACCATACCTTTATTGGAATGTGGCCCACACTGTCCTCCAGAGGACTAGCACGGATGAGACCATGGGCTTCAGTCAGCTCTGCACAGTCGCTCGGAGGTGAGGGGGCACCATCCGAGAGGGGAGCCATAAGGGACTCCATTTCATGAGAAGTTGATGGGATCACCGATAGGGGCGCTGCTGCCTGCCGGTTCCGGTGGTGATACGTATGGCCTCCTGAAGCTTGGGAATCCAAACCAGGCACAGATTTCCTGCAGAAAGGAAGGAGACAGTTTTTTGTTCTGCTTGGTGGCCTTGTTTTCACAGGGGGGGGGCATTTAAAGATAAAATGATCCCTCCCCATCTTGATAGGGTGCCATCAATTCCACACTTCCCAATTCTTTAACAACGTTCACCCTGGCACACAGGTAGCGGGCAGAAGAGAAGGCAGACAACTGGGCTCATGTGTTGGAGGCAACGCTGAAACACAACTTACCTCAGGTTATTGTTGCGAAAGCTGGCGCAGGCACAGAAGACAATACAAAGCAGGCAAATTGCTACCGTGACCCCGGTGACAGAATGAACTAAGATATCTGCAGGTAAAGGACAAAGGAGAACATGAAGAGGAGGAAGAGGAAGAAGAGAGGAAGACTTTTTCTTCTCCCTAGAAGAGAGAGAGGGAGGGAGGGACTGATTAAAACCCTCCCCCTGAACTTCTGTTATTGAGAAGGGACCTGATCCTGGGTCCCCATGGTGTCAATTCTATGTCAAGATATACCACAGTGTTTCTATTCTATTCTATTCTATTCTATTCTATTCTATTCTATTCTATTCTATTCTATTCTATTCCATTCCATTCCATTCCATTCCATTCCACTCCACTCCACTCCACTCCACTCCACTCCACACCACTCCACATTCTATTCTATTCTATTCCATTCCATTCCATTCCACTCCACTCCACTCCATTCCATTCCATTCCATAGTCTATTCCGTTCCTTATTCTATTCTATTCTATTCTATTCTATTCTATTCTATTCTATTCTATTCTATTCTATTCTATTATATTCCATTCCATTCCATTCCATTCCATTCCATTCCACTCCACTCCACTCCACTCCACTCCACTCTACTCCACTCCACTCTACTCTACTCTACTCTACTCCATTCCATTCCATAGTCTATTCCGTTCCTTATTCTATTATACTCTACTCTACTCTACTCTACTCTACTCTACTCTACTCTACTCCATTCCATTCCATTCCATTCCATTCCACTCCATTTTAAGAGAAGCCAGCAGCCGTTACCTGTGAGTCCCTCCCGCAAGGTCTGCACATCTTTCACGCTAGAGTAGGGTCCTGATCCTACGACTGTCTTGGCTCCCATCTTGAAGAAATATCTGGTGTCGCTCTCCAGTCCGTTAACTTCAGCGCTGAAGGTACTGCCTGAAGAAGAGAGGAATTCTGGATGTGGTATCGGATCCCAATATTCCAGCCCCAAGCTTGCTGCAAGTTGAAGCTGCTTTCCTCCTGCCCAGATGACCGATGCTCCCCAGGGATGTCCGCAGGGAGTTGCTCAAAAAAGTGATGCCCATTAAAAAAAAAATATGACAGAATAACAGAGTTGGAAGGAACCTTGGAAGTCTTCTAGCCCAACCCTCTGCTCAGGCAGAAAATCCCATGTCATTCCAGACAAATGGCTGTCCAATCTCTTCGTAAAAGCCTCCAGTGATTAATTGTTCTAACTGTCAGGACGTTTCTCCTAAGTTCAAGATTGCTTCTCTCCTTGATTAGTTTCCATCCGTTGCTTCTTGTCCTGCCTTCAGGCGCTTTGGAGGATAGCTTGACTCCCTCTTCTCTGTGGCAGCCTCTGAGACATTGGAACCCTGCTAGTGTGTCAACCCTAGTCGTTCTTTTCATCAAACTTAACAAAAGAAAGAGTGGGAGTTCAATTGCAGGATTGTGGTCAACATCTTGAATTTTGGACACCCCCTCCTCTTGCAGACAACCTTGGATGTCTCTGTGCATTGGCGGACACAATGCTTACCCTCTTTGGTCAACAGAGTCCACATCTCGTCCGGCTGGGTGAAGTTGGCATTGTAGAGGATGACATATTCCACAATGATGCCGTTCGGTTCCAAGGGGGGACACCAGTGAAGCTGGACCGCGTTTGGGTTGATCGGGTGTAGCCGCAGGTCAGAGGGGGGAGTCGAGGGCCCTACAGGAGAGCAGCAGAAGCAACAGGAGACAGGAAGCAAGCAAGAGAAGGGGAGTTGGATGAACCTCTGACACTCTTCCCCCCGTCCCCAGATTCCTTCCTAAATCGAATCCAATCCAATCAAATCAAATCCAGCCCTAGGGCCATATATGAACAAAACATCTAATAAGACTACTACATGTCTGTCTGTCTGTCTGTCTGTCTGTCTGCCTGTCTATCTAAAAATAAAAGTAAAGTAGAGTAGAATAGAGTAAAGTAAAGTAAAGTAAAGTAAAGTAAAGTAAAGTAAAGAAAAGAAAGTAAAGTAAAGTAAAAAGTAAAGTAAAGTAAAATAAAGTAATAAAACAAAACAAAGACTAGAATCTTGTGGGCTTTCTTTTTTTGAGGACACCTTTTCCACTAGTACTAAAATTAATATCCTCCTTTGCATCCCCCTCCCCTCCCATCCTCAGGCAACATTTCAGGCTGCTGGACTTACTGTCTGGGAGGGTGAAGCATTCCACCACATTTCCAAACGGACTGTCCATCCCGACACCGTTGGACTGCACCGCAAACTCGTATCTCGTGAAGGGTTTCAGTCCGCTAATAAGCACATCCTCTTTAGAGCTACGGAGAAGAAGAAAAAAATTCCCATAAGAGGATGAAACCGTGATCACAGGAGCGGGTGTCCTTCAGAGACTGGCAAGATTTTTGGCAGCCTTTGAATAGCACAATCATAGAAAGATAGGGCTGGAAGGGAAGGAAATGTCTCGGTTGCCAATGTGGGGCCCTTACCAGCTTCTGATTTAGCTGTTATTTTATCGGCGGGATGTAAAAACAGATTAAAATCTGGTGGGCCAGAAAATCCGACAACTACCCAAAGAGATTTCTCTGGGTTGATCATGGATATCTAGAAAGTCTAGTCAGGGTTATACACAAGAAAAAGAAAGATTAAAGTATCTTAAAGTATGCCAAAACAACTTAGAAAGCTAAATACTGTAATATAAAGGCAACTGGACTTTGTTTTTCCTTGAAGACGTTTCATTTCTCACCCCAGAAGCTTTTTTCAGAACTGAAGAAGCTTCTTGGATGAGAAGCAAAAGGTCTTCAAAGAAAAACAAAAAAGTCCCGTTGCTTCTTGAAAAAGTACCTTTGGGACAACCAAGACCTGGATGACTAAGAATCTCCATAAACAGAGTAATATAAAAGAGAAAGCATGAATGCTCCTCACTAAATGATCTGAATGGTTCCAATAAGAAAAAAAAGTCCATTTTTAATTCTTTGGTAAGAAAAGCCCCCACATTAGTTCTGCTTGCAACTGTCTACGACCCAACAATGACATCACAGCATGACCCAAATGACTTCATTTGTGCAATGTATCGCGATCCTTGGGATGATCACTTACACTGCTGAGGATGCTCCTACCTTGTGTAATACATCACAAGCGAGGCATTCTTTAACCCCCAGGGGCTGAAACGGACTGTGTAGTTGACAATCTTCGTGGTGGTGAAGTCGGGTTTCTTCCACCGCAACCAAACTGTTGTGGAACTATTGGAATCAACATGGAGATGGCCAGGAGGTGGTGGGGGACCTTTCTGAACTGGAAGATCTGAGAAGATAATCAGGGAGGAGGAGAAAGAGGAGGAGGAGGAGGAGGAGGAG
>NW_015387120.1:285351-287649 GCF_001527695.2 Protobothrops mucrosquamatus
TTTGAAGCAGTTGCAAATATTCTTTTTAATTCAACAGTTAACAAGAAGATACCTACCAGCTGCTGTTACAGGTGCTCGCTCGGTCCTGCCTTTCCATACAGCCGCATAGCCATCTTCCTGTTTGTTGAAAGCTACCAGCTTGATTTCATAAAGCTGCCCAGGGACTGGACAGAGTAAAAGGGAGATGCAATTAGTGAACGAAAGAGGCAAAACCCAGGAAAAAAATGAGTTTAGCTGAACTCTGGCATCATGCTAGTTGGCTGCATCAACAGAGGGATAGAATCAAGATCACATGAAGTGTTAATACCGCTTTACAAGGCCTTGGTAAGGCCACACTTGGAGTCTGGAATCCAGTTTTGGTCACCATGATGTAAAAAAGATGTTGAGACTCTAGAAAGAGTGCAGAGAAGAGCAACAAAGATGATTAGGGGACTGGAGGCTAAAACATATAAGGAAGAGTTGCTGGAATTGGGTATGTCTAGTTTAATGAAGGAGAAGGACGAGGGGGGACAGGATAGCAGCCTTCCAGTATCTCAGGGGCTGCCCCAAAGAAGAGGGAGTCAAGCTATTCTCCAAAGCACCTGAAGGCAGGACAAGAAGCAACGGGTGGAAACTAACCAAAGAGAGAAGCAACCTAGAACTAAGGAGAAACTTCCTGACAGTTAATCAGTGGAACAACCTACCTCCAGAACCCGTGAATGCTCCAACACTGGAAGTTTTAAAGAAGAGACTGGACAGCCATTTGTCTGAAATGGTGTAGGGTTTCCTGCCTGAGCAGGGGGTTGGACTAGATGACCTCCAACTTTATTATTATTATTATTATTATTATTATTATTATTATTATTATTATTATTATTATTATTATTATTATTATTATTATTATTATTATTATTATTATTAATCATCATCATCATCATCATCATCATCATCATCAAGATGAGTGGACTTCAATTCCCAGAATTCTCCAGCCAGCCATGCAGCATTTCAAAGCATGCTGCCTGGGGAATTCTGGGAATTGAAGCCCACCCAGCTGAAAGTTCACAAGGCTGAACTTCAACTCAAGCAATGGCCAATGCCTCAAATCCAACAGCCTAACCAGCAAAATGCAGATGCTGGTGGAATGTTTCTTGCTCTTCTTCAACCACAGTGGGAAGCAATTTGGTGTCCCCTAATTGTGGGTCACTGGTGCAAAAGGCCACTCCACAATCTCTTCCAGAAGTGGGTCATTGAAATGGCTCGATTGCCTGTTGCCAATATAGAAATGGGACAAGCTTTCTTTCTCCCCCCCCTTTCTTAATCCAATTAAATAATTGCACGAGGCTGCAGCACCGCTGCAGGCTGCCCAAGGCAACCCCCCCAGGCCAGTTAAAAAGGAGCTTGGCAAGAGGGGGGGGGGAATCAGCAAGTGCCAACTCTGGGCAATTGTGCATAGACAGCCAAAAGGGCTGTTTTTTCCTTCGGCTGCCTCTTTTCTTCTCCCTTTTTTCGCTGCCTTGTTGAAAGATATTCTTTAAACACTGTTCCATAACCCAATTCCCTTTCTTTTCTCTCTCTCTCTCTCTCTTTTTTAAAGGGATCTGCTTATTCAGAACTGCTGGAATGGCCCAGAGTTTACAAATAGAAAGAAAATGGGGCAATTCTCTCTTGGAGCATGTTCCCAAAACGGTCTTCCCTCTACCTCTCCTCATTAGCTTCCTTGATGAAGCCCTGCTAATTAAGGATGTGTCTATTCAGTGCCTGTGGTGCAAGGCAGCCAGCTCTTTTCAGCTCCACAAAGCTCTTTTTGAGCCCTGCCAATGCGATCACTCTTGCTTTGACTACATTGTGGGCAGGACTTGGGAGGGGGGGGGAGAAGGAAGGGAGGGCTGCCTTCCCAAACTGGCCTTCCCCACCAAAAAAAAAAAAAGCACAAGATGGAGTGGGAGGATCCAAAGGTCCGGCCACATTTGCATCCGGAAGAGAAATCACATTTAAACAACCTTCTCTTGCTCGCTCTGCAACGGATCAAGAGAGGGATTTTTAATCTGGGCTAAAATAAGGTTGGCAGCTGCGGGAAGAGAAGGATAAAGGGAGAAATGGGCCGGTGCCTATTGGGGTGGGGGAGAAAGATCCAGAATTGTCCAGAGGGTTCATTAAAAAGGTAAATCCTCAGTTTTCCTCTCATGCAAGGGATAAAATGTGTGCTCTGCCCCTTATGTCCCTAAGGCACTTTTTTTTTTTAAGTGTAGAGAAGAGCAACTAGGATGATTAAAGGCCTGGAGGCTAAAACATATGAAGACCGGTTGCAAGAATTGGGTA
>NW_015387120.1:287999-291662 GCF_001527695.2 Protobothrops mucrosquamatus
GGGAGAAAGATCCAGAATTGTCCAGAGGGTTCATTAAAAAGGTAAATCCTCAGTTTTCCTCTCATGCAAGGGATAAAATGTGTGCTCTGCCCCTTATGTCCCTAAGGCACTTTTTTTTTTTAAGTGTAGAGAAGAGCAACTAGGATGATTAAAGGCCTGGAGGCTAAAACATATGAAGACCGGTTGCAAGAATTGGGTATGGCCAGTCTAGAGAAAAGAAGGACTCCAGTATTGGAGAGGTTGCCACAAAGAGGAGGGGTTCAACTTATTTTCCAAGCACCAAAAGGCAAAACAAGAAACAATGGATGGAAACTAACCAAGGAGAAGAGCAACCTAGAACTAATCAATCAAGGAGAGAAACAACCTGGAATTAAGGAGAAACTTCCCAACAGTGAGAACAATTAACTAGTGGAATGGCTTGCCTCCAGATGTTGTGGGTGCTCCAACACTGGAGTTTTTTAAGAGACTGCACAGCCACTTGCCTGAAATGGTATAGGGTCTCCTGCTTGAGCAGGGGGTTCCAAAAGGCAACTGGATTTTCCTGGGGGCGTTTTTTGAAAACATTTTGCTTCTCTCCAAGAAGCTGGTGGGGAATGGAAGGATTTATATTCAGTTAGAACTGAAGAAGCTTCTCAGATGAGGAGCAAAATGTTTTCCAAGGAAGAAAAAACCACTTTCCTCAATTACATAGCATAGATCTCTTCTCCCCATAAACAGACCTAAACAGATCAATCCGAGAATCAGCATTTCATTTTGATCCATTTTCAGTGAAAGCTCCATCCACCCAAGTCCCCGAGTAGTGGGCTCTTCCAGAAAGCTTACCTAATTGTCTCAGTTCGTGTTGCTTCACTTTCTTCTTCAGTTTTATGGGTCCGACATTCCAAAGACGGTTCCCTGGGCCTTCTGAAGGGATCTCCATGGGTGACGCCTCAGTGGGTATTTCTCGGTAATACAGCTTGTAGCCTGAAATTTGGCCATGGTTGGGTGGAGGCTGCCAAGTTATCAACAGCGAGTCCATTTTGGCTTGGACCATTAACTCAGTTGGGGCAAAGGGAACTAGGAAGAAGGAGAGCAAAGCTATGAAACGCTGACCAGCTACCCAGCTGGATCAAAATTGGAAGGGTCTGAAGGTTGAAGAAGAGGTCACCCACCATGCGTTTGGTTGTCCCGATTTGGAGTGCGATGCGGCGTCCATTCCGATGGAGCCCCATAGCCCACACTGGTGCTTGCTGCAATCCGAACTTTGTAGACTTTATTGGGCTGTAATCCATAAAGCACTAGCTGTGTTTCATTCCCACTGAGCTCGGTTGAAGAAATCAGGTCTGTTAACGGGGGGAAAAAAAGAGCCCAGGCGTTATTTATGTAACTTCATCTGTCTAATCCTCCCTGCATCTTAAGGCAACGGACAGATTCATCCCTAAAATACAACCCCAGATATAAAAAAGCTTCAAGTGAAGCACACCTAAATTTTTGACATCCCAGCACTCTGGAATCCCCTCAGTCATAAACCACCAATCACCCTAACCTAGCCTTTGTGGGTTAAGGTGAAGATTGGCAGCTATGATGGTGATACATATGAAATTGTCAGACTTTGCTCACACCGTTGCGATTGCCCCACTGACTTTTTTTGTTGTTGACCATATTGACTTTTTAGTTTGTGGACACGAGGAAGAAGGAATTGTTCCAGAGCAGCATTTTTTAAAGCTTTTTTCTTTTCTACTTTTAAAAATTAGGTGGGATTCCATATTTTTGTTTGTATGGGTTACACTGATCAATATTTATCGTATTAAAAACATTGGATTATACTGTGATATAGGATAGTAAATAATTTTGATTTCACAGGCCCCTGAGGGGGGGTCTTGGGGCATTTAGAGGAATACCAGGGGTTCCTGGACCACACTTTGAGAAACAATCTTCTACTTTAAGACTTGTGGGCTTCAACGCCCAGAATTCCCCAGACAGCATAGCTGGCTGAGGAATTCTGGGAGGTGAACTCCACAAATCTTAAATTTGCCAAGTTTGGAGACTCCTGTTCTAGAGGGTTAATAACCAACCATTCCACATTATAGGGCCCTCAGATCTTCTCTTGCTCACCTTCCTTGAGAGCAGCATACTCAATTTTGTACTTAATGATCTTTCCGTTGGTCAGTTCTGAAGGGAGAGGCAGCCATGTCACCTTGATGTCAGTTAGAGTTGTACTGGAAAGAGAAAGCTGAGGGGCTCCACCAGGAACTGGAAGTAAGCAACAAAAGAGATCATGCCATCTCAAAAGGACAATCAGAGTTACAGCGGTTCTGCTCAAGAAGATACAGTGCTTTTTTTGCCATAGAATACACCGGAACAGAGTGAAGGCGCTTTTTGGATGAGAAGCGAAACGTTTAAAACAAAAACAAAAACAAGGAAGTCCAGTTGACTTTTGGAAAAAGAAACTTTAGGACATTGGTTTTTAATGTTTCTGAGGTGCCCAGAGTCTCCTCTGGCTGAGATGGGTAAGAAATAAGTCTAATAAATAAATAATTCACTCAATATGCTAAACCACAAATTACCCAGTCCCATTTCATCATAGTTGGGCATCTTGTGGGATCCCACCACTTTGTGACCAGCCAAACCCTGGATTATTTATACCTCCAGTTTCAGTTGGACCCCAAAGTAGACCTCCCTAGTTCCTACTCTACGAACCTTCTTCCAAGGTTTGCACGTTTATGGATGGGGAGGTCCGGCTCGCTCCAAGCTGGGAATAGGCCACCACGTAGAAGATATAGTTGGTGTTGGGCTCCAGGTCTTTCACCGAAAACTCCGTGGTGTCGTTATTCACCGCAAACTGGTATTCCACGTTGTCAGCACCTGGAGAAGGTACACAACGCTGTCAGGCAGAAAAAAGAAGAAGAAGAAAGTTTTGTTCTTTCTTTAAACTAGCTGTTTTGTGAGATGCTTACAAAAGACCCTGCACAATTTTCATCCTGGGGTTTTTTTGGGGTGGGGTGGGGGGAGGAGTTAAAAATGTCAAGATGGTAGCCACCGCTCTGCAACTGAAGCCCCCTCCTTTTACGAAGGTGTATCATGTATGAAAAAAAAAAGCTGTTGGGCTTTAATCTTGACTATCTAACACTCTTCTTTGACCTTTTAAAATTCCTTCTGCAAAGGTCTCCGTGAATATGTTGATTAAAAACCTTTTAAAACTCTCCAGCTTAGAGAAGTCTCCATGCCAGGAATGGAGCAGGATTTCAGTCTGTGTTTCTGAGGAAGAGGGGAGAAGCAACAGCCAAGAAATACGATAGCACTAATTCATCTCCGCAGTTGAAGATATTAAAAGGGCAGGGTGCTAATTGGAAAATTAAGAGAACACTTTCATTACTGCCCTTTCTGATGACTCCAATGGTGATAGACCATTTTCATTTATCCAGGAGATGGAAAAAAAAAATCATACCTTACTCATGCAAGGAAATAGATTTAGCAAGACCAGGAAGACCAACCTTCTGCAGTTGAAGTAAACTTCCAACTTCCCATAGCAATTTTAATAATAGCGCATATATCTTAGTGTTTTCACTGACTGCTTAATTCAACTAATTCAGTCTACATCTCACCCTCATTTTACCGTGTTATAATAATCAACCGGTGTATGAATTACAAGATTGATTAAAAGCTGCTCGGAGTCAAGTAATT
>NW_015387120.1:292176-300544 GCF_001527695.2 Protobothrops mucrosquamatus
AAGACCAACCTTCTGCAGTTGAAGTAAACTTCCAACTTCCCATAGCAATTTTAATAATAGCGCATATATCTTAGTGTTTTCACTGACTGCTTAATTCAACTAATTCAGTCTACATCTCACCCTCATTTTACCGTGTTATAATAATCAACCGGTGTATGAATTACAAGATTGATTAAAAGCTGCTCGGAGTCAAGTAATTTGCATCAACGGTGCCAGAAGCCTTCAACAAATCTGCTACTGAGCAGTTAATTAATATGTACAGCTCTTTTGTGAGTCCATATTTTGTGTTGCAAATTAATCAGGCATTGCAAGCCACTTGTCAATAAATAAACTGTGTTTCTCTGTACACCTTTTGAGACCTTCGGACAAGCAAAATCAATGGGGAAACCAGATTCACTTTACAACTGTGTTACTAATTCAACAACTGCAGGGATTCACTTAACAAATGAGGCAAGAAAAGTTGTAAAGTGGAGCAAAACTCACTTAACAAATTTCTTACATAGCATATAAATGTTGGGCTTAATTTTAGTTGTAAGTTGAGGACCTCCTATATTATGTCTTAAAAGGGTGTCATTTGCACCTTAGCAAGAAACTATAAATGATAGAGAACATCCAGTGGTTGCTAGTATCCACTCCCAGAACACCAAAATCACACCACCAAGATGTTGTCATCACTGGCAATTCTTCCTCACTGCCACCCCCCGTATGAAAATGGGTACAAGGGGCTTTTGCGAAGTAAACTGCTTTCCTTTCCATGTTTTATCACCCTCCCACAAATCCTTCAAAAGGTCCATAACTTCTCAGCTCTGTCCTTTACAAGCTGCTTCTTCTTTGATTAAAGTTACTCTCTGCTTTTGATGAATAAGCGCATTAAAAGCTGTTCACGCCAACACACCCAATCAATCAATTCAATTAACAATCAACTAAAGTGCTCAAAACCCTGGATCCTATGTGTTTAAAAATTTATGGTTTCCAACCCACAGTAATGACTTTAAGACTGCATTTCTAAAGCATCCTCCTTAATGAAGAAGCTTAGCAAATATTGTGGACCTCATAAAATACTTATAGAACGTCATCAGTCAGAACAGAGAAGGTAATGGGAACTTGAAGGTGGATCAACATAAGCCAAAATCTGGTCCAATGTTTGGTTTGCCCAGTTGCCAATCGGGTGCAGAAAGTCCCCAAGGAAGTCAACTGATCTGAGAAGTTCATTCTGCTAACATAATGAAAGAATAATAGAGTTGGAAGGGACCTTGGAGATCTTCTAGTCCAACCCTCTGCTCAAGCAGTTTGTTCATACTGAATTTTTAATTGTAAACCTCCACTCTCCAATTCTCTCTCCAATTTAGTGGCCTTATATCTCTTTTACATCATAGTTATCATCATGCAGAATACAGAATAACAGAGTTGGAAGGGGCCTTGGAGGTCTTCTAGTCCAACCCCCTGCTCAAGCAGGAAACTCTACACCATTCCCTGACAAATGGCTGTCCAATCTCTTCTTGAAAACCTACAGAGATGGAACACACACGGCTTCTGGAGGCAAGCCAGTGAAGGAACCACTAGTTAATTGTTCTCACGGTCAGGAAATTTCTCCTTAGTTCTAGGTTGGCTCTCTCCTTGATTAGCTTCCATCCGTTGCTTCTTGTCCTACAAGGTTATTATATTCTCTGAGCTTGCTTGTTTTCTTGCCGATGTTTCATTACCCTAACTAGGTAACATCATCAGTGCTGGAAACCGATGAGGTTACCTAGTTAGGCTCATGAAATATCTGTAAGAAAACAAGCCAGCTCAGAGAGCACAAAGGACCCCCCCCCCATTTCAACCCTGAGCTACGAATATTCTCCTCCAAAGGTTATTATACAAATCTAATATTTCCCCCTTCCCTTGCATTAGGATTGGCTCAAAGAGCGTGATCTTCGGGATACCAGAAACGCACCCAAGGCTTTTTGGTAATGAAGAGAGAATCCAATGATCTGCTCACTATTGGACTCGGGCCGTTCCCAGGATACCAAGACGGCGGTGCTGGAGAGAGAACTCGCCGATACTCTCTTCGGAGGGCTAGGCAGACCTTCCCGCACAATCACCTCCAACTTGGCTGTAGCACAGGCCATGCCCAGGGGATTTTCAGCCACGCACTGGTAGTAGCCCGCATCATCCAAGCCAATCTGATTGATGACTAGGGTACCGCTGCCCTGGATTTTAACCCGTCCTTTAGGCAGAAGTCGCTTTCCATTCCTCGTCCAGTGGACGGTGGGCAGCGGCTCTCCTTCCGCTTTGCAGACAAACCTGGCAGTGCTGGCCCGGGTGCGAGAAATGGTGTCAGGTGCCTGGGAGATGGTAGGAGGAGCTAAGAGATTGAAACAGAACCCAGTGAGCATGGTGATTGATTGGAGACCCTTTTTTTTGTCAAAGCTGATAGATCATTGGCAGTTCTTTCCCTCCCATCCAGGACATAGCACAGAAGCATTGCTTGTGCAGGATCCATAAAATTATCTGGGACACTACACATCCTCTCCACAACCTCGGGTCTCAAACCCAGGCTGTCAGCTCTCCAGCTCACAACTCAGGGTCTTTAACTGCTGAATGTCTATGGAGATTTCTCAGTCATCCAGGTCTTGGTTGTCCCAAAGGTGTTTTTTCACAAGGCAACTGGACTTTCTTTTTTCTCTTTGAAGACGTTTTGCTTCTTGTCCAGGAAGCGTCTTCAGCCCCACCATCCAGTCAGAGCTGAAGAAGCTTCTTGGATGAGAAGCAAAATGTCTTCAAAGAGAAAAAAGAAAGTCCAGTTGGCTTGTAAAAATACACCTTTGGGACTTTAACTGCTGAACCATCACACATAAGAAGGACACGACAATCTAAATCCACTTCTCTTCCATCCTTCCTAAAAGATCTAGTGGTTGGAAGCTAGAGTTAACAAAAGAATAATCTGCTCTGCCGGACTGTTTGTGATGATCCCATTCTCCTTCTGAAGGCTCACAAGAACAACAAAGGCAACAAGAAATGTTCTGTTCTGTGTTCTCACCAAGGACTCGGAGCTCAGCTGCAGCTGTTACAAACTGTCTGGTTTGGGGTTTGTTGGCCCGGCATACATAGACTCCTGCGTGATGAAGCTGAACAGAAAGGATCACGAGGTTGGTCCGTCCTAACACAATCACATCTGTAGAAATGGGATTCCCATCTTTAAAGGAAAAGGAGACCATCAGAACTTTACTTGGGGTACCAAGTATAGGTGAAAAACAAGCAGAGCTGGGAGGGCGGAATTAAGCACGTCATAAGTTTAGAGTTGTTGCATTCCCAAAAGCACTTCAAAGTCTAACTCCTCCTGAATTTCATTGACCCCTATCTGGTGCCAATTTAGTCTTGAATTTTAGGTGACAAGATTCTTGAATAAATCTGCTGCAACCTTACACGTGGTCCTGATTCTTTGCATCTGGCACCAAGACCCCTAAAGTCTGAACATACTCAGCTTTGCTATAGATAACGCTGCCTGAACCATGTCTGTGTTTCGAATACTTCGACTCTACATACATCTTCTCCACCCACTTTAATTTCTATAAAGGTGCCCAGCCAACTTTGTGTAGGCATGCATTATTTGTTCTACTGGTAGGTAGGAGATCTAATGTAGGACTCTGCAAATATCTCCCCTGATTTTCTAAAGCAGAGATCCCCAACCTTTTGGGCACCAGGGACCGGTTCCGTGGAGAGAAGTTTTTCCACGGACCGGACAGTGCGTGGTTTTGTGTGCTGCCTGCCTCCCACGGATGGGGCTTTGCTTGTTTGTGCGGACTGGTTGCTGGCATGCTGCGGCCCGGTACTGGTCCATGGACCGGGGGTTTAAGTCAAAAAGGTCTTGGAACGGCCTCTTAGCATCAGAAGAGAAATTAACTTCATTTACCTTCCCGTATCCAAGAGATGAAAGGGGTGGGATTTGCCGATGCAACACACTCCATCACAACAGTCTCACCAACCACCACTGTGGCATTCTCTGGCGCAGTGACAATGACCACATCACCCATCGTTGGTTGTTGGGGACCTAGAGCAACAAAATTCAGATTTACTTTTTTTCCTCCCGTTCCCCCATACATATATTTCCATCAGAACGATTTCACCAAAGCATCATAGAAAAAAGAAACGTTTTCTTTTTTTTATATATATATAAATATTTTATTAATTTTCTATTTTTACAATCAAGTGCCTAATTAAACAAACGTGATGACTGAGTCCATTAGTAATTCCGTGGTACATGTAAGCTTCTTCAAACTTAATCCAATATTACACCCTTCAGTATATCCTCTGTAACAGACATTTTTCCCACACTAAGCAAATGCAATTCTTATTGTTGTAAGCAAACATACAATTGCCGATCAACATTTGTTATCTTTTTCTAAAGGTATCAATAATATCAGTTTACAATATCTTTCATCCAAAGCGTGTCTTAATTGCGTTCGCTGAGTCCAGTGTTCAAGGTTTGCATGAGAATGAAGATCTTAAGTAGCGATTAACACTCTTATAAAATCTACGTCACGTACAAATGCAAGAACTTCCTTCCACTGGGACAGTTTTCTGGTTTTGAACTTTAGTCCCAGGACGTTTATGAAATTCTCCAGGTGGTATCTCAAAGGTGCTTTTCTCTTCCCTCCACAAAAAACCCCAACTGGATTGTAGAAGGAGGAGAAGGAGGAGGAGGAGGGAGTAAACAAATACACATTTAATTCTCAGTTGTCCCCCACTAATTAAATCTCCCCCCTACCAATTTTCCATTGCTTAAATCCCAAATTAAATAGATTCATGCTTGCAAAATCCCTTCGAGATAAAATAAGATGGTTCATATACAAATCTGTGTTTCATTTCTTTCGCCATATTAGTCTGTCCTTGGGCTTGTCATCCTGTCTGGGGTTGTTCGCAGGGGGTCAAAAAAGTCAAAATGGCACCTACAAGCATAAGATCGAAGCCCCGCCTGTACTGCCTCTCTTGAAAGGCTGTCAAAACCAGCAGCATTTACAAAACATTTGCGTATCACGTCAACTGCTGCCTTCTCGCTTTCTGAGCAACCAGGAAAGGGGAAAAAAAAAATCACAGATGGATCTTTTTCTCTCTCTCCTCTCTTGAACAGCTGCTCAAAGCCTGAACCCATCCATCCCCCAGGGAGGTTATGGGGGGGGGGGTTGAAGGGGTGAAGGCAATTTCAACACAATTTCAAGCTTCTGTTCAGGAAAATGATGAGGAAGTTCACAGCTAAGTGCCAGGCCTACTTAGTTGTTTTGCCTCTTTTTTTCTCTCTGCCTTGTGAGCTGCTAAAAGTAGGGACTTAAGAGAGATCCATCTCTTTTTCAGCAACGTTGAGACCCAACTAAGATTGCTGAGAGCCAATCTGAATATGATGTGCCGTACACAGGGCTGTGGTGCACTGCAGGGCCTGGAATCCCAAACTAGGGCTGGAGAATCGGATGTGGTCCTTTCGTGTAAGGCTGGGTTAAAGAGAAAATATCTTCTTCTGTATCAGAAGGAGTCTGGAAGCATCTTTTCTGACTCCCAATTTTTGTTTCTGAATTAAATTTATAGCACTACCGCTACCATTCAGACTTACATGTATAACACGCCACGGTGCTTTACCACACTTCTGAGTGGTTTATGTCAGCATCTTACCCTCAACAATCTGGGGTCCTCATTTTACCGACCTAGGAAGGAAGGAAGGAAGGAAGGAAGGAAGGAAGGAAGGAAGGAAGGAAGGAAGGAAGGAAGGAAGGAAGGAAGGAAGGAAGGCTGAATCAACCTTGAGTCCCAGCAGGATCAAACTCCAGACTGTGGGTAGAGTTCGCTGCATTCTAACCACTGTGCTACAGGGGATCCATTTGTGAGCCTTTGGGCGTTCTATCATCCAGCTTTGGTCACCACAATATAAAAAAGTTATTGAGGCTCTAGAAGGGAGTGCAGAGAACAGCAACAAAGATGATTATGGGACTAGAGGCTAAAACCAGTGGTGGGATTCAGCCGGTTCGCACCACTTCGGAAGAACCGGTAGCTAATTTTTTGTTGCCCAGGCCCAGAATGGACTTCCAGAAATGGCATCCACCCAGAGAACCGGTTGTTCACCTATTTGAATCCCACCACTGGCTAAAACATGTTGAGAATGGTTGCAAGAATTGGATATGTTTAGTTTAATGAAAAGAAGGACTAGAGGTGACAGGATAGCAGTGTTCCAATATCTAAGGGGCTACAACTAAGAAGAGGGGGTCAACCTATTCCTGAAAGCACCTGAAAGCAGAACAAGAAGCAACAGATGGAAACTCATCAAAGAGAAAACCATTCTAAAGATAAGTAGAAATTTCCTGACAGTGAGAGCAATTAATCAATGGAATGGCTTGCCTCTGGAAGTTGTGGATGCTCCATTGCTGGAGGTTTTTAAGAACGGATTGGACAATCATTTGTCTGATATGGTCAGTGCTTTTTTTGTAAAAAAAAAAAAAAGGTGCCGGAACTCACACACGTCATACAACCTGCCTTGGCTACCCTACAAGGTTCCATCCAAAAAAGGTGCCGGAACTCCGTTCTGGGCGTTCTATGAGAAAAAAAGCCCTGGATATGGTATAGGGTCTCCTGCTTGAGCAGGGGGTTGGACTAGAAGACCTCCAAGGACCCTTCCAACTCTGTCATTCTGATATCTTCTGATGGCATGTCATGGGAGCTCTGACAAATGTCCATCATGGGGTCATTTCATCAGATCTCTCATGATATATTGGAGCACTCCTCAAATATTGGAACAATATCCCCTGCTCAAGCAGGAGACACTACCTCAACAGTGGGTAACCTTTGGTCAGGAACCCAACTGGTGAAGCTCTTCCTCATTCTTCCTTTTAAGCAATTGAGGGCAGATGGGCACACACCACTGGCATGCAGGCTCTCCCTGTTTTTATTTCTTCGGGGGCTTCTGGAAACAAACAATAAGATTTTAAAAGAATCTGTACCAAAACAATGCATGTTATATTCTACTTAAAATACGAACACACCATATTTCCATCAAAACCTCCATGCAGCGCTTGACAAATTGAATTCCGGCACCAGATTGGATTTGGCAAATTAAATAACTCTGTGTAATTTCTCTTGCCCTTAATTCATTCCATAATATTGATTTTTATGAAATGACTCTCCTTCTGCTAATGGAAGAGGTTAATGGGATGTACAAAGGGAAACGCCTTCAGCTGAAACCCATCAAAGTCACCCCAAACTAAAGGACTGAAAATGTTGACCTCAATTTCTCCAGAGGGCAGAAGTAAGATGATAAACTGACTTGCAAATTGAAGAAGCCTTCTTTGGCTGGCTACGGTCGGCTTCTGGAATGTCTACAGGCATAGCTGACATATTTCTCAGTGTAGCTTCAAAGACACAAAGACTCTAAACCTGAGGCCGGTGGAGAACTTGGATGGGAGGTTTCATGGGTCCTACCTTGATGTTCAGGTGAGGAACATTGTCTGACCAGGGTTACTCTGTCACCAACCCTTGATCACGACTTGTCCATTTCTTCCCAGGTTTGGAGAAAACATCTCTTTCCAAAGGCCCCTCCTTGTCTTATTCTACTTCGGAATGCAGCTTCCCCCAAAATGTCTGGAACTTAATATGGAGAAGTCTGCCCAGCCTTTGTACATCTGCCCTGTGAGTAACAACTGCTGAAGTCCTTGCTACCAGGAAGGCAGAAAACATCACAACATGACCTTTTCAACCTCAACTTTAAAATAGCATTTAATCCAAGAGAGAGAAAAAGCACCCATAGAAGCAAAACAAAGTTTTTTTTAAACATATGAAGAACAGTTGCGGGAATTGCGTGTGCCTAATCTAGTGAAAAGAAGGACTAGGGGTGACATGACAGCACTGTTCCAATATTTGAGGGGCTGCCACAAAGAAAAAAAAGGGGGGAACTATTCTCCAAAGCATCTGAAGGCAGAACAAGAAGCAATGGATGGAAACTAATCACGGAGAGAATCAACCTAGAACTAAGGAGAATTCCATCAGCTGCCCTTGGCCACCCCTGATGGCTTTGGAAAGTAGACAGCCAGCAAGCAGCTTAGCCACCTGCTGGAGATGTCAAGATGTCAACCGTTTTCGAGGTCCCAAACTTTAAAAAGACAGCCAGACAAGAAAAGCAGCCAAATCAAGCATTCATCATGCACAGATGTGTCTTCTCATCCATATTCTGTCTGCTTTGGCACCGAAGGACTGAGGCTGGGAGAGCAAAATGTGAGAAACACATTTTCCTCCCGAGGGCTTGGTGACAGTTTAAAACTGCAGTTGTCAATTAATGCTTTAGGAAACAGAAAAACATGGGTTCGCTGTCATTTCCTTGGCACGTATTTTTACCAATGGATTTTTTTTT